>NC_056441.1:35576378-35878878 GCF_018296145.1 Oncorhynchus tshawytscha
CCCGTAACTTTTTCCCCCCACTCTCCCCTCCTATTCCTCTCGTAAACTTTCCCTCTCCCATACTGTTAATCTCTCTCTCTCTCTCCCCTCTCTCTCTCTCTACACTTCTGTACATTATAGATTTGGCGCACAGCCGGAAAAATAGGTCAACTATCTCTCTCACATTCCTCTCCGCAGTTTCTCTTCCTCAAGGATTCAGTGTGGCCTCTCTCTCTCTTTGAGGTTCCACAGTACTTTATTTAAACTTCCTTGGGAGGTTACGTGTTTGAGTTATTTTATATGTGTGCCGCTTTAGAAATGCTTACTATAGCCAAACAATTTGAATAGAAATTGCAATTATACGCATAGAGCAGCTTCACAGAGACGTGTTTGTTTGCAATGTGCAGATATCGTGCATTTTAGAACCTCTAAAATGTAATGCTGGGCTAGAAATTCATTTGTGAAACTATCTAATAACGGTCTAATAACGGGATCATTTGAGGGTCTTTCTTGCCCCTCTGTCTTTGTATTCTCCTTCTAGAATCTAGACCTTTGTTTGCCTTTTCATAAACCCCTCTCCCCCCCCCTGAACTGTCCCCTTTATAACCTCCCTTGCCTCTTCCGCCCCCGGCTCTTATCTTCCAGGGCCTCGTCATCCCCTCTTCTTCCATTTCGGTCCCCTCTTTCCCCAGGGCAAGAGCGTAGTAATCCCATTACACATGTGTGAATACCAGCTGGGAGAGAGAGGGAAGGAGCGGGAAGAGGAGAAAATGAACCATGTGTGTGTCTATATAGTACGGGTGTCTGTCTCCCCTTTCTCCAGTCTAAAGTATGTAATCTAATGTTGGAAGTATTTCAGTGCTGGTAAGAGGCGACAGGGCACAGGCAGGCACAGTAGAGGTTAGCTTGGGAAGGGTTTGTAAGGTGAGGACGCCAGACAGCAGAGACAGACCCAATGTGTTTCCTGAAGAGTTCAAGCGCCAAGAAAATAAACAAGCCTTTTGATCACAAAGGCCCTATTCACTCCGTCTCCCTCTCTCGCTCTCTGCTTCTCCCCCTCCCCCCTCCGTCCTAGGCCTTCCACTTACCCTTGCTACTCTCGCCATTAAATCTCCACTTTCCCTCTCTCCCCCGGACCCTTCTCTTTCTTAATCCCCTTTCCTACTTTAAAACCCTTCCTCCCTCTCTTCCCTCCATCTCACCCCTCTTTTCCTAAGGAGCTGTGCCTCAGCTGTGTGTCTGTCACTTGTATGACTTGAGGGCCTCAGTTCATATTGTCTTTGGGCTTTGAAAAAGCCTTGAAGATATGTGTGCCCCCTATCATCTCGTGGGGGAAGGAGAGCTGTAGTATAGTGTTAAGGAGACTGTGACACTGAAAATATCTTCATCGTCATAACATCATTGACACTCAAATGGTAGTGAGTGACAAATGCCATCCTCACTTAACTCTCCTTCATCCCCTACTCAATGGCTCTTTTGTGTGTGCCTATTTGTTTTTTAAATGAATGCAGATGTGTTGGTGTGAATTGGTCTCTCCCCATATCAGTGTCGGCACTTGTGTGTTCTGTTGTTCATTGTGATTCCCTCAGCACCACTTAGGAAAGGAAAAGAGATTACCTCATTACAATACTGTGGTTTAAAATAATACATTTGATGTAACCTCTGGTCAGATTATATAACCTTAGCTAATCATCAGGTTGCTTACCCTATATTTCAAATCTCACAATATGGATAGACTAACATTGATTAACCGTTATGAACTATTTTGTTGTGTTACAGCCTGAATTTAAAATGTTTTATTTTTATTTTTAAATGTGTCACTGGCATCGAGTACAACAGGTTTAGAGACCTTACAGTGAAATGGTTACTTACAAGCCCTTAACCAACAATGCAGTTTTAAGAAAAATAAGTGTTTACTAAAGTATTTACTAAAATGGTGACTTTAAAACAGTTTCAGAGTTTAATGGCTGTGATAGGAGAAAACTGAGGATGGATCAACAACATTGTCAATTCTAGGTCCTTCACAATACTAACCTAAATGAAAGAGTGAAAATAATAAAAAACATATTCCAAAACATGCATCCTGCTTGCAACAAGGCACTTAAGTAATACTGCAAAAAGTGTGGTAAAGCTTTTAGTCCTGAATACAAAGTGTTATGTTTGGGACAAATCCAGAGTAACACTCTCCATATTTTCAAGCATAGCGGTGATGCATCATGTTATGGGTATGCTTGTAATCGTTAAGGACTGGGGAGTTGTTCAGGATAAAAAAGAAACGGAATGGAGCTAAGCACAGGCAAAATCCTAGAGGAAAAGCTGATTTAGCCGCTTTTCACCAGACACTGGGAGATTAATTCACCTTTCAGCAGGACAATAATCTAAAACACAAAGCCAAATCTACACTGGAGTTGCTTACCAAGAAGACAGTGAATGTCCATGAGTGGCCGAGTTACAGTTTTGACTTAAATCTACTTGAAAATCTATGGCTAGACATGAAATTGTTTATCTAGCAATGATTAACAACTAATTAGACAAAGCTTGAATAATTTTGAAAAGAATACTGGGCAAGTGTTGCCCAATCCAGGTGTGGAAAGCTCTTTTGTATTTAACTAGGCAAGTCAGTTAAGAACAAATTTACAATGACGGCCTACTCCGGCCAAACCTGGACGACGCTGGGCCAATTGTGCGCCACCCTATGAGACTCCCAATAAAGGCCGGATGTGATACAGCCTGGATTCAACCCAGGGACTGTAGTGATGCGTCTTGCACTGAGATGCAGTGCCTGAGACCACTCTTAGAGACATACCCAGAAGGATTCACAGCTGTAAATGCTAAAAAAGGTGCTTCTACAAAGTATTGACTCAGGGGTGTGAATACTCATGTAAATGAGATATTTCTGTATTTAATTTTCAATAAATTTGCTAACATTTCTAAAAACATGTTTTCACTTTGTCATTATGAGGTAATGTGTGTAGATGGGTGAGATTAGTTTTATATATATATATATATATATATATATATATATATATATATATATATATATATATATATATATATATATACAAACACATTTTTAATTCAGGCTGTAAAACAACAAATATGTGAAATAAGTCAAGGGGTATGAATAGTTTCTGAAGGCGCTGTTGGTCCTGAAAATATGCCCCGTCTCTCTGTCCCCCGTCCCCGCCCCCCCCAGCGTCTGTCTGTCACTCTGATTAGGGACGCCAAGGTCACCCCACAAAGGAGGAGAAGAACCCTTAACGTTCTTCTAACGTTAATCGCTCAAACTCAACCAGGGCTTATCATTGCACTAAGGTTCAGAAAAGGTTTTATGGAAGGACAAGTCCAAACATGACTATCTATGGCTCAAGATCAGGGGAGAATGAGTGCTCCCTCTCGTTGAAGCCGTGGAATATCAAGGCAGACCGCGGTACTACAGTCATTGTTTGCAGAAAACAGGAGTGATCCCCTATTAAAGTGAATGGGAAAATGGCAATCTTTGAGGTCAGTCTTCATGTAAATAAATAAAAAAACATTAAAATCCAAGACAATCGTGGTACCAATAATTCATTCTATATACCAGATGTATGTCGTTGAACTATTATTTTAAAATCACACAAAGAAAACATTCTAAGGATAATTTAGTTGCTAATGGCATCCTTTAGTATCCCAGTGGGCCTTCAACTTGAATTAAGACGTCTGCATGCTTCGCAGTTCATGCATATATTATGATGACATTTTGTGACGTTTAATCGCTCTCGTTATTTTGGCTGTTCGGCCACACAACATTTTATCTTGACGTATGCCGAAGTTGGTAACCTGTTGTCATTCGACGAGAGACAACTCGTCCTCGTGCACATTTGTTCACTTGAGAAATACTGCACCAAACATCCTAGTCAGATGCAAAATTGCGTGACTGAGATCTCCTCTGCAAAAACGTCAAAATGAATGACAGATTTCTTTAGTTATCTTTTTGAGGTGCATACTGCCTATGGCGTCTCAAAATGGCCACGAACTGAAGCACGCTGATGCCTTTAATCAATGAGAGGGGGCAACACTGAGCTAGCCTGCAATGTCACTTCCTGGAGTACCTAAAACTGTGCATGTTATGCAAAGATGGTGGATAAATAAAGATAGTTTACTCAGGCCATTTACCATTTTTTAATTTTTTATTGTCAGTTCCGGTCTACTTAACAGCGTGGGTGACCCACAGACATCAATGCAATAGTAGCTGGGTCTGGTCTACTTAGTTAATTGACTTTCATTGAACCATAAAAAAAAAACAACTAGTGGGGTGTCTCGCTTCCTCTTCCGTCTCTGATGTTGTGTCCGTGAGACGCCATTTTAACCGACTTAATCTGGCTTCGTTGCTCCTTGAGTCTTTACACAGGAATGAATGGTGTCATGTGATTGATGGCTTTGTCAGTCATTGTTGAAGATCAATGAGACAGGAGCTAGAGCATTGCAGAGCTGTTACCTCACCCTAGACAAGTTGGCTACTGGGGGGGGGGTCACAGTCTCTTCACACTCTTTGGAGAAGGAATGGGAGTGAGGGATGAAAAGAATAAAGGAATATGGATTGAGGTTTGGTTTGGTTTGGTAGAAAGGTGGTAGAAGAGAGGCAGAGTGGTGGAGGACTGTTTCTGCTACGTTAAAACTGTTCTGTTACCCTGGTCCCTGTGTGTGACAGGTTATGAAATGTCATCTACTTCCCTTCAGTATCCACACACAACCAATTAGAGGAAACAAGAGCAGGGGAGGGAGAGACAGAGGGAGAGTTGGATGAAAAGAAAGCGAATGCCACATACAGAATAAGGCTGTAACGTAACAAAATGTGGTAAAAAGTGAAGGGGTCTGAATACTTTCTGAATGCACTACACGATCCCCTCATGTTCCCCACTTCAATTTCCCTCCATCCGTTTCTTCAACTCTGCATATTTCATCTGCTCTCCAACCCTCCCCTTGGGCCTCATCAACTTCTAATTTCTCTTGTAACTTCATTTACAGTATGTTCTCTCCTGGATCTTTAAAGAAATACTCTTATAACGAAATGGTTGAAAGGATAGACTGAATAAAAAGGAGTGCAATTAAAAACAACTTATTTGGTAGAAAACAGCCGATGTGGCATCAATATCAGTCCGAAGAATGTATTCGTGTCAATTGAGTACAAAGTGTAAATAAGATCATTTTGGTCATAAAGTCAGTCTTGTTCAAAACTGAGATTCGCGAGATAATTAGGAAAAAATGGTATGTCACAAAATGAAGGGTAGCATAACAGTTTTCCTTGGTTTGGGTTTATTTCAAAACTGCTGGCAGCACTCAAGTCATCGTCAATTCGAAGCACATGGTCAATTTGGTTTGGCATTTGATATCCCTATGGGTCTAGTTAGGGACTATCAGTATATTACACAATGTACATTTTAAAAATGTCAAAAGCTTCAAATTTCAATTACTTAAAAACCGACTATAAATTGTAGTAATTAATATACAAATATTGAACACATTTAATGAGACAACTAAAAGTCGTGCAACATTCCCAGAGATAGGCTATCCAAAGTTAAACCAATTTTGCCATGGTTGCTCATTGGCAGCTGAAGCTAATTAGTGAAGGAAGTTGGCTAGCTTGCTAGCTAGTGTAGGCTACTTCCAGACACAAGATTTGTTTAGACTTTCAAGTTATCTAGGGTGAGTGACTAACTGTGTACTGTTTTGGCAGAGTGAAAGTACAAACTCTTCACACGTTCGAACCAGAGGAGGCTGGAATGGAATTAACGGAAGGGTATCTATCAAACATATAGACTACATGTATGATTCTGTTCCATCATTCCATTCCTGCCATCACAATGAGCCTGTCCTCCTATAGCTCATCCCCCCCAGCCTCCTCTGGTTTGACACACACCTACACACACACAAAAGCACGCCTCCAAGACCCAAATCTCATTCTCAGTTGCATTTCCTAATGAGGAGAATTGAAACCAAGGCTAAATCGGGAAGTTCCCCTTTAAGAGAAAGACCCATCAGCAATGTTACATCAAATTTTTGTCGGCACTGAGCAAATTTCAGGTCTGCTGAGGGCAAACTTGACCGTTGTGAAAATTCTGTGCAACTTTCAGTGCGCATTTACTGTGAACACTGAGGCTGTACCCACTTTAAGTTACAGTTTTAACAGTGGCCAAGTAGGCTACTGTGGCTATTTGATCATAATGTAGGCCTACCAGAGTGGCCTACCATCAAAAACAATGGAGAAAATGCATTGCATAACATTCTAACATGGAAATAGCTGTTCTATCATTCAGCCATACAGTAGCTGCCAATGTGTAGGACTCAAATGTGGGCCTACATTCCATGAGACTTTTGAAAAAAAAAAACATGCAGGGCTTGACATTAACCTGTTTATCTACTTGTCCTTCAAGAGGTGACTGAAAATGTTGTTTTGTTGTTTGATGCAAGAAATCACTTTACAAAATAAAATGTATTATTATTCCCATACCATTAATACAGAGAATCAGACAAATTATTCTACCCTCTGCCTATTTTCTACTAGGTTATTCAAGCCGGTCTCAAAATACAACACTGCCCCTTTAAGACAAAAAAACTCTTTACCGGACTTGCTTTTTAAATATATCTAGAAATGTGGATGTTTCATGCTCTTGTAGGAAGCAATCACTCCCCGATTGACGCCTACAAATTATCTATGACTGGGATAATGACTTACTAACTAGTAAAGGATATGAACAAAATGTGGCTTCATGCAGATCTTGCTTTGATCTCAAAACAAGTGCATCTACACTCGGCCACAATTGTAAGGGTCTATTTGCATATTGGCCTACTGCAGCTCTGATTGGTTATGCCGCACCGATCTGTGTAGAGTCGTACCCAATAGAATCCTGCTCCGATGCGGTCTGCCTACAACAAAATCTCTTGCATAGTTTGTTTTGTTTTGGTATGTGGAAAGTGGAACGTGGCTAATATTGCGTTGACTCAATCACAATAGAGAATGCTATTCATTGACTACAGCTCATTGTTCAACACCATAGTTCAACACCAAAGCTCATCACTAAGTTAAGGACCCTGGGACTAAACACCTCCCTCTGCAACTGGATCCGGGACTTCGTGACGGGCAGCCCCCAGGTGGTAAGGGTAGGTAAGAACACATCCGCCACGCTGATCCTCAACACGGGGGCCCCTCAGGGGTGCGTACTCTGTCCCCTCCTGTACTCCCTGTTCACTCATGACTGCATGGCCAGGCATGACTCCAACACCATCATTAAGTTTGGGCTCCCGAGTGGCGCAGCGGTCTAAAGCGCTGCATCTCAGTGCAAGAGGCGTCACTACATTCCCTGGTTTGAATCCAGGCTGTATCACATCCAGCCGTGATTGGGAGTCTCATAGGGCGGCACACAATTGGCCCAGTGTAGTCTAGGTTTGGCAGGGGTAGGCCGTCATTGTAAATTAGAATTTGTTCTTAACTGGCTTGCCTAGTTAAATAAAGGTTAAATAAAATAAAATAAATAAAAGTTTGCCGTGACACAACAGTAGTATGCCTGATCACCGACAACGATGAGACAGCCTATAGGGAGGTCAGAGACCTGGCCATGTGGTGCCAGGATAACAACCTCTCCCTGTCACGCCCTGATCTGTTTCACCTGTCCTTGTGCTCGTCTCCACTCCCCTCCAGGTGTCGCCCATCTTCCCTATTATCCCCTTGGTATTTATACTGGTGTTTTCTTTCTGTCTTTTGCCAGTTTATCTTCTTTGTTCAAGCCTACCAGCATTTTGTCTCTGCTCCTGTTTTTCCCTAGTCTCTCGTTTTCCTCATCCTCCTGGTTTTTGACCTTTGCCTGTACCGGCCCGTCTGACCGCTGCCTGTCATTGACCCTGAGCCTGCTTGCCGTCCTGTACCTGTGCTCCACCTCTGGATTACCGACCTCTGCCTGACCTGAGCCTGCCTGCCATCCTGTACCTTGGCCTCTGCCTGCCTTAAACTGTCGTTTGCCTGCCCCTGTGGTTACAATAAGCATTGTTACTTCACACAGTCTGCACTTGGATCTTACCTTGATTCCTGATACTACCTCAACATGATGAAGACAAAAGGAGATGATTGTGGACTACAGGAAAAGGAGGACCAAGCACGCGTCCATTCTCATCGACGGAGCTGCAGTGGAGCAGGTTGAGCGCTTTAAGTTCCTTGGTGTCCACATCACCAACAACCTATCATGGTCCAAACACACCAAGACAGTCGTGAAGAGGGCATGACAAAGCCTATTCCCTCTCATGAGAGTAAAAAGATTTGTCATGGGTCCTCAGATCCTACAGCTGCACCATCGAGAGTATCCTGACTGGTTGCATCACTGCCTGGTATGGCAACTGCTCGGCCTCCTACCGCAAGGCACGACAGAGGGTAGTGCGTACGGCCCAGTTCATCACAGGGGCCAAGCTTCCTGCCATCCAGGACCTCTATACCAGCTGGTGTCAGAGGAAGGCCCCCCAAAAATTCAAAGACTCCAGCCATAGACTGTTCTCTCTGCTACTGCACGGCAAGCGGTGCCGGAGCACCAAGTCTAGGTCCAAAAGGCTTCTTAATTTGAACAGCTTCTAGCCCCAAGCCATAAGACTCCTGAACAGCTAATCAAATGGTTACTCAGACTATATGCATTGTCCCCCGCCCCCCCACACACTTTTTACGCTGCTGCTACTCTCTGCTTATTATCAATGCATAGTCACTTTAACTCTACCTACATGTACATATTACCTTGACTAACCGGCGCCCCCGCACGTTGACTCTGTACCGGTACCCCTTGTATATAGCATTGCTACTATTATTTTACTGCTGCTCTTTAATGATTTGTTAATTCTAACACTTATTTTTCTTAAAACTGCATTGTTGGTTAAGGGCTTGTAAGGAAGTATTTGACTGTAAGGTCTTCGGCGCATATGACAAATCAGATTTGATTTGAATTGCCACAGCAAAAGGGAAACGTTGATGGTGTTAATAACTAAGAGGGAAAACTCTAGAAAGTTGAGTGGAGTTCAATCTCCTAATTCTCTCTGTGGGCTGATATTTCTTCTAAGCTCTGCGCGGCAGTCCTGCGCAGATTAGAGGGAACATTGCACATCAGACCAGCAGACTTTGACTGAATATGATAAGAGGACATGTTGATGATGCATTCAGGTTCACATTGGGCCCACAATGTTGCACTAGCCTTTATCTTACCATCAATACACAAAATATGCTGCTTTTTGACCTGAACACCAGTGTTACACTAGTGCATAGTATATACAGCCTCGTGGTATACTAGGGAAATTGTGTCCCCATAGCTAGGCTGACAGTAAGACCTTGTGAAGGGCACAACAACCTCTGCATAATCAAAACTGTTGCTTTGTCAGAAGGTGCTCAAATTTACAGTTAGCCAGTGTTATGTAGATTACAGCTGAAAAGTACCAGGGGCCTGGCTTTGACCCAGAGTGAGAGTAGGTCCGCAGGAGTCATGGCCCAGTGACACACAGGTGGAGGCCTGCGTAGATGGAAACAGAAAAGGGTCAAACAAAATAATAACAACTGGGGTCAATCCTGTATGTCAAGTTTGTTGATGCTTACTTTTATTTGTTGGGTGGGGGGGGGGTTATTTTCTGCTGGTTTCCTGTTTGTTTCTCGCAATTGGCCTATTTTAAAAACGATGTCGCAGGTGAAAATATATTGGTTGTTGGATTTTGGGCTACTTCCTATCATCCAGAAGGCGAGGTCAGTATGGGTGCATCAAAGCTGGGACCGACAGGCTGAAAAACAGCTTCTATCTCAAGGCCATCAGACTGTTAAACAGCCATCACTAACATAGAGAGACTGCTGCCAACATACAGACTCAGATCTCTGACCACTTAAATAAACTGACTTAATAAAGCTATCGCTAGTCCCTTTAAATAACGCCACTTTAATAATGTTTACATGGCGGTATCGCTAGTCCCTTTAAATAATGCCACTTTAATAATGTTTACATGGAGCTATCGCTAGTCCCTTTAAATAATGCCACTTTAATAATGTTTACATGGAGGTATCGCTAGTCCCTTTAAATAATGTCACTTTAATAATGTTTACATGGAGGTATCGCTAGTCCCTTTAAATAATGCCACTTTAATAATGTTTACATGGATGTATCGCTAGTCACTTTAAATAATGCCACTTTAATAATGTTTTACATATCCTACATAACTCATCTCATATGTATATACTGTATTCTATACCATCTACTGCATCTTGCCTATGCCGCACGGCCATCGCTCATCCATGTATTTCTATGTACATATTCTTATTCATCCCTTTACATGTGTGTGTATTTGTGTGTATAAGGTAGCTGTGAATTTGTTAAGATTACTTGTTAGATTTTACTGCATAGTCGGGAACTAGAAGCACAAGCATTTCACTACACTCGCATTAACATCTGCTAACCATGTGTATGTGACATTTGATTTGATTTGAAATTGCACCGTGGCTGCCTTGCCAATTTCTTACAATAACCTCAGCAACAACAAAAAAACTGCCTTTATCAGGACCCTGTCTTTCAAAGATAATTTGTAAAAATCCAAATAACTTTGCAGATCTTCATTGTAAAGGGTTTAAGCACTGTTTCCCATGCTTGTTCACTGAACCATAAACAATTAATGAACATGCACCTGTGGAATGGTCGTTAAGACACTAACAGCTTACAGACGGTAGGCAATTAAGGTCACAGTTATGAAAACTGTGAAAAGCGCCACAGGGAGACAGGACGGACATCTGATCGTCCTCGCATTGGCAGACCACGTGTAACACCTGCACAGGATCGGTACATCCAAACATCACACCTGCGGGACAAGTACAGGATGGCAACAACAACTGCCAGAGTTACAACAGGAACAGACAATCCCTCCATCAGTGCTTAGACTCTCCGCAATAGGCTGAGAGAGGCTGGACTGGGGGCTTGTAGGCCTGTTGTAAGGCAGGTCCTCACCAGACATCACCGGCAATAACGTCGCCTATGGGCACAAACCCACCGTCGCTGGACCAGAAAGACTGGCAAAAAGTGCTCTTCACTGACGAGTTGTGGTTTTGTCTCACCAGGGGTGATGGTCGAATTCATGTTTATCGTTGAAGGAATGAGCGTTACACCGAGGCCTGTACTCTGGAGAGGGATCAATTTGGAGGTGGAGGGTCCATCATGGTCTGGGGCGGTGTGTCACAGCATCATCGGACTAAGCTTGTTGTCATTGCAGGCGATCTCAACGCTGTGTGTTACAGGGCGTTGAGATTTTTTTTAAATTACAGGGCGTTTCTGTTTTTGCTAAGTTTACACACATATATATATATATATATATATATATATATATATATATATATATATATAACTCCTGGACAGTCTGTGGTGCATATATGGATATACACTGCTCAAAAAAAAAAAGGGAACACTAAAATAACACATCCTAGATCTGAATGAATGAAATATTCTTATTAAATACTTTTTTCTTTACAAAGTTGAATGTGCTGACAACAAAATCACACAAAAATTATCAATGGAAATCAAATTTATCAACCCATGGAGGACTGGATTTGGAGTCACACTCAAAATTAAAGTGGAAAACCACACTACAGGCTGATCCAATGTTGATGTAATGTCCTTAAAACAAGTCAAAATTAGGCTCAGTAGTGTGTGTGGCCTCCACGTGCCTGTATGACCTCCCTACAACGCCTGGGCATGCTCCTGATGAGGTGGCAGATGGTCTCCTGAGGGATCTCCTCCCAGACCTGGACTAAAGCATCCGCCAACTCCTGGACAGTCTGTGGTGCAACGTGGCGTTGGTGGATGGAGCGAGACATGATGTACCAGATGTGCTCATTTGGATTCAGGTCTGGGGAACGGGGGGCCAGTCCATAGCATCAATGCCTTCCTCTTGCAGGAACTGCTGACACACTCCAGCCACATGAGGTCTAGCATTGTCTTGCATTAGGAGGAACCCAGGGCCAACCGCACCAGCATATGGTCTCACAAGGGGTCTGAGGATCTCATCTCGGTACCTAATGTCAGTCAGGCTACCTCTGGCGAGCACATAGAGGGCTGTGCGGCCCCCCAAAGAAATGCCACCCCACACCATGACTGACCCACCGCCAAACCGGTCATGCTGGAGGATGTTGCAGGCAGCAGAACGTTCTCCACTGCGTCTCCAGACTGTCACGTCTGTCACATGTGCTCAGTGTGAACCTGCTTTCATCTGCGAAGAGCACAGGGCGCCAGTGGCGAATTTGCCAATCTTGGTGTTCTCTGGCAAATGCCAAACGTCCTGCACGGTATTGGGCTGTAAGCACAACCCCCACCTGTGGACGTTGGGCCTCATACCACCCTCATGGAGTCTGTTTCTGACCGTTTGAGCAGACACATGCACATTTGTGGCCTGCTGGAGGTCATTTTGCAGGGCTCTGGCAGTGCTCCTCCTTGCACAAATGCGGAGGTAGCGGTCCTGCTGCTGGGTTGTTGCCCTCCTACGCCCTCCTCCACGTCTCCTGATGTACTGGCCTGTCTCCTGGTAGCGCCTCCATGCTCTGGACACTACTCTGACAGACTCAGCAAACCTTCTTGCCACAGCTCACATTGATGTGCCATCCTGGATGAGCTGCACTACCTGAGCCACTTGTGTGGGTTGTAGACTCCATCTCATGCTACCACTAGAGTGAAAGCCCCGCCAGCATTCAAAAGTGACCAAAACATCAGCCAGGAAGCATAGGAACTGAGAAGTGGTCTGTGGTCACAAACTGCAGAACCACTCCTTTATTGGGAGTGTCTTGCTAATTGACTATAATTTCCACCTGTTGTCTATGCCATTTGCACAACAGCATGTGAAATTTATTGTCAATCAGTGTTGCTTCCTAAGTGGACAGTTTGATTTCATTTCAAAGAAGTGTGATTGACTTGGAGTTACATTGTGTTGTTTAAGTGTTCCCTTTTTTTTTTTGAGCAGTGTTTTTCACTGTGACATGCTGCTGCTAACTGTCAGGAAGTGAGGGAGCCTGTTTCTGCTCACACCTACTGAAATGGTCTGAGCCTAAACCACACAAAAACAACAATAGACCCTATGGAACACAGGGGTTATGCTAATTTAGTATAGAGCAGACCTAACCCACTCTATTAAATTAGTCAAAACATGAACATTTTACATCTGGCTGGAAATTAATAAGGAAATTATCTCAACAGATTAGGCAACAACAAATTCAACAAATGTAAACCATGGGGAGGGGGTCACACTCATACAAACAGAGAGGGGGCAAATTATTGTGGCCCTGGTGGCACAAAATAATCAAAAGGTCTGACTGCACAGAGATGCTTGAAAAATGGTCATAACGGGGAACCAGCGTGTCTGTGTTTCAGGGTTGGGGGGGGTGTATCTGGGTGCCATCAGCTAGGACCTGACATTGGTTAATCAAATCTCCCCATTCTTGCTCAATTTGTATGCCTTCTCAAACAGCTACAGCTGTATATGCATTCACACATCAAGTCTTCTCTTGATGTTGAACATCTGAGCTTGTGGTTGTTTGTGGGGGAAGGGTGGGGAGTCTGTCTGTCTGTGTGTGTGTGAGTGTGTATCCCACATCTGTTGCTATGGGGTAATGACGTTATGGACAATATAGGGTGAATCCCAAATTGTTGCCAAAATAAGAGTTGCTTGCAAAAAATGTCATTTTTGTAATGCCAATCCTGGTTATGGGAAACAATCCTTTGTATGAACTGTCAACATTATTAAATCAAATCAAATCAAATCAAATTTGATTTGTCACATACACATGGTTAGCAGATGTTAATGCGAGTGTAGCGAAATGTTTGTGCTTCTAGTTCCGACAATGCAGTAATAACGAACAAGTAATCTAACTAACAATTCCAAAAAAAACTACTGTCTTATACACAGTGTAAGGGGATAAAGAATATGTACATAAGGATATATGAATGAGTGATGGTACAGAGCAGCATAGGCAAGATACAGTAGATGATATCGAGTACAGTATATACATATGAGATGAGTATGTAAACCAAGTGGCATAGTTGATACATGTATTACATAAGGATGCAGTCGATGATATAGAGTACAGTATCTACGTATGCATATGAGATGAATAATGTAGGGTAAGTAACATTATATAAGGTAGCATTGTTTAAAGTGGCTAGTGATATATTTACATCATTTCCCATCAATTCCCATTATTAAAGTGGCTGGAGTAGAGTCAGTGTCATTGACAGTGTGTTGGCAGTAGCCACTCAATGTTAGTGGTGGCTGTTTAACAGTCTGATGGCCTTGAGATAGAAGCTGTTTTTCAGTCTCTCGGTCCCAGCTTTGATGCACCTGTACTGACCTCGCCTTCTGGATGACAGCGGGGTGAACAGGCAGTGGCTCGGGTGGTTGATGTCCTTGATGATCTTTATGGCCTTCCTGTAGCATCGGGTGGTGTAGGTGTCCTGGAGGGCAGGTAGTTTGCCCCCGGTGATGCGTTGTGCAGACCTCACTACCCTCTGGAGAGCCTTACGGTTGAGGGCGGTGCAGTTGCCATACCAGGCGGTGATACAGCCCGCCAGGATGCTCTCGATTGTGCATCTGTAGAAGTTTGTGAGTGCTTTTGGTGACAAGCCGAATTTCTTCAGCCTCCTGAGGTTGAAGAGGCGCTGCTGCGCCTTCCTCACGATGCTGTCTGTGTGAGTGGACCAATTCAGTTTGTCTGTGATGTGTATGCCGAGGAACTTAAAACTTGCTACCCTCTCCACTACTGTTCCATCGATGTGGATGGGGGTGTTCCCTCTGCTGTTTCCTGAAGTCCACAATCATCTCCTTAGTTTTGTTGACGTTGAGTGTGAGGTTATTTTCCTGACACCACACTCCGAGGGCCCTCACCTCCTCCCTGTAGGCCGTCTCGTCGTTGTTGGTAATCAAGCCTACCACTGTTGTGTCGTCCGCAAACTTGATGATTGAGTTGGAGGCGTGCGTGGCCACGCAGTCGTGGGTGAACAGGGAGTACAGGAGAGGGCTCAGAACGCACCCTTGTGGGGCCCCAGTGTTGAGGATCAGCGGGGAGGAGATGTTGTTGCCTACCCTCACCACCTGGGGGCGGCCCGTCAGGAAGTCCAGTACCCAGTTGCACAGGGCGGGGTCGAGACCCAGGGTCTCGAGCTTGATGACGAGCTTGGAGGGTACTATGGTGTTGAATGCCGAGCTGTAGTTGATGAACAGCATTCTCACATAGGTATTCCTCTTGTCCAGATGGGTTAGGGCAGTGTGCAGTGTGGTTGAGATTGCATCGTCTGTGGACCTATTTGGGCGGTAAGCAAATTGGAGTGGGTCAAGGGTGTCAGGTAGGGTGGAGGTGATATGGTCCTTGACTAGTCTCTCAAAGCACTTCATGATGACGGATGTGAGTGCTACGGGCGGTAGCCGTTTAGCTCAGTTACCTTAGCTTTCTTGGGAACAGGAACAATGGTGGCCCTCTTGAAGCATGTGGGAACAGCAGACTGGTATAGGGATTGGTTGAATATGTCCGTAAACACACCGGCCAGCTGGTCTGCGCATGCTCTGAGGGCGCGGCTGGGGATGCCGTCTGGGCCTGCAGCCTTGCGAGGGTTAACACGTTTAAATGTCTTACTCACTTCGGCTGCAGTGAAGGAGAGACCGCATGTTTTCGTTGCAGGCCGTGTCAGTGGCACTGTATTGTCCTCAAAGCGGGCAAAAAGTTATTTAGTCTGCCTGGGAGCAAGACATCCTGGTCCGTGACTGGGCTGGGTTTCTTCCTGTAGTCCGTGATTGACTGTAGACCCTGCCACATGCCTCTTGTGTCTGAGCCGTTGAATTGAGATTCTACTTTGTCTCTGTACTGGCGCTTAGCTTGTTTGATAGCCTTGCGGAGGGAATAGCTGCACTGTTTGTATTCAGTCATGTTACCAGACACCTTGCCCTGATTAAAAGCAGTGGTTCGCGCCTTCAGTTCCACACGAATGCTGCCATCAATCCACGGTTTCTGGTTAGGGAATGTTTTAATCGTTGCTATGGGAACGACATCTTCAACGCACGTTCTAATGAACTCGCACACCGAATCAGCGTATTCGTCAATGTTGTTGTCTGACGCAATACGAAACATCTCCCAGTCCACGTGATGGAAGCAGTCTTGGAGTGTGGAGTCAGCTTGGTCGGACCAGCGTTGGACAGACCTCAGCGTGGGAGCTTCTTGTTTTAGTTTCTGTCTGTAGGCAGGGATCAACAAAATGGAGTCGTGGTCAGCTTTTCCGAAAGGGGGGCGGGGCAGGGCCTTATATGCGTCGCGGAAATCGTTTCCAGTTTGCAGAGAGTTAAATAAAGTTCGTTCAGAGCCATCGATGTGTCTGCTTGGGGGGGGATATATACGGCTGTGATTATAATCGAAGAGAATTCTCTTGGTAGATAATGCGGTCTACATTTGATTGTGAGGAATTCTAAATCAGGTGAATAGAAGGATTTGATTATGCATATTATTTGTTAATTGTGGAAATAAATTAAGATATGCAAGATTTGTTTATATACAGTTGAAGTTTACATACACTTAGGTTGGAGTCATTAAAACTTGTTTTTCAACCACTCCACACATCTCTTGTTAACAAACTATAGTTTTGGCAAGTCGGTTAGGACATCTACTTTGTGCATGACACATGTAATTTTTCCAACAATTGTTTACAGACAGATTATTTCGCTTATAATTCACTGTATCACAATTCCAGTGAGTCAGAAGTGTACATACACTAAGTTGACTGTGCCTTTAAACAGCTTGGAAAATACCAGAAAATGTCATGGTTTTAGAAGCTTCTGATAGGCTAATTGACATCATTTGAGTCAATTGGAGGTGTACCTGTGGATGTATTTCAAGGCCTACCTTCAAGCACAGTGCCTCTTTGCTTGACATCATGGGAAAATCAAAAGAAATCAGCCAAGACCTCAGAAAAAAAATTGTAGACCTCCACAAGTCTGGATCATCCTTGGGAGCAATATCCAAATGCCTGAAGGTACCACGTTCATCTGTACAAACAATAGTACGCAAGTATAAACACCATGGAACCACGCAGCCGTCATATCGCTCAGGAAGGAGACGCGTTCTGTCTCCTAGATATGAACGTACTTTGGTGCGAAAAGTGCAAATCAATCCTAGAACAACAGGTACAGATGCTGAAGGAAACAGGTACAAAAGTATCTATATTCACAGTAAAAATAGTACTATATCTACATAACCAGAAAGGCCGCTCAGCAAGAAGCCACTGCTCCAAAACCGCCATAAAAAGCCAGACTATTGTTTGCACTTGGGGACAAAGATCGTACTTTTTGGAGAAATGTCCTCTGGTCTGATGAAACAAAAATAGAACTGTTTGGCCATAATGACCATCGTCATGTTTGGAGGAAAAAGGGGGAGGCTTGCAAGCAGAAGAACACCTTCCCAACCGTGAAGCACGGGGGTGGCAGGATCTTGTTGTGGGAGTGCTTTGCTGCAGGAGGGACTGGTGCACTTCACAAAATAGATGGCAACATGTGAAAGGAAAATGATGTGGATATATTGAAGCAACATCTCAAGACATCAGTCAGGAAGTTAAAGCTGGGTCGCAAATGGGTCTTCCAAATGGACAATGACCCCAAGCATACTTCCAAAGTTGTGGCAAAATGGTTTAAGGACAACAAAGTCAAGGTATTGGAGTGGCCATCACAAAGCAATAACCTCAACCCTATAGAAAATGTGTGGGCAGAACTGAAAAAGTGTGTGCGAGCAAGGAGGCCTACAAACCTGACTCAGTTACACCAGCTCTGTCAGGAGAAATGGCCCAAAATGTACCCAACTTATTGTGGGAAGCTTGAGGAAGGCTACCCGAAACATTTGACCCAAGTTAAACAATTTAAAGGCAATGCTACCAAATACTAATTGGGTGTATGTAAACTTCTGACCCACTGGGAATGTGATGAAAGAAATAAAAGCTGAAATAAATCACTCTCTACTATTATTCTGACATTTCACATTCTTAAATTAAAGTGGCTGATCCCAACTGCCCTAAGACAGGGAACTTTTACTAGGATTAAATGTTAGGAATTGTGAAAAATGTAGTTTAAATGTATTTTTCTAAGGTGTATGTAAACTTCCGACTTCAACTGTATGTGTATATATACAGTGGGGCAAAAAAATATTTAGTCAGCCACCAATTGTGCAAGTTCTCCCACTTAAAAAGATGAGAGGCCTGTAATTTTCATCATAGGTACACTTCAACTATGACAGACAAAATGAGGGAAAAAATGTTCAGAAAATCACATTGTAGGATTTTTAATGAATTTATTTGCAAATTATGGTGGAATATAAGTATTTGGTCAATAACAAAAGTTTATCTCAATACTTTGTTATATACCCTTTGTTGGCAATGACAGAGGTCAAACGTTTTCTGTAAGTCTTCACAAGGTTTTCACACACTGTTGCTGGTATTTTGGCCCATTCCTCCATGCAGATCTCCTCTAGAGCAGTGATGTTTTGGGGCTGTTGCTGGGCAACACGGACTTTCAACTCCCTCCAAAGATTTTCTATGGGGTTGAGATCTGGAGACTGGCTAGGCCACTCCAGGACCTTGAAATGCTTCTTACGAAGCCACTCCTTCGTTGCCTGGGCGGTGTGTTTGGGATCATTGTCATGCTCAAAGACCCAGCCACGTTTCATCTTCAATGCCCTTGCTGATGGTAGGCTTTGTTACTTTGGTCCCAGCTCTCTGCAGGTCATTCACTAGGTCCCCTGTGTGGTTCTGGGATTTTTGCTCACCCTTCTTGTGATCATTTTGACCCCACGGGGTGAGATCTTGCGTGGAGCCTCAGATCGAGGGAGATTATCAGTGGTCTTGTATGTCTTCCATTTCCTAATAATTGCTCCCAGTTGATTTCTTCAAACCAAGCTGCTTACCTATTGCAGATTCAGTCTTCCCAGCCTGGTGCAGGTCTACAATTTTGTTTCTGGTGTCCTTTGACAGCTCTTTGGTCTTGGCCATAGTGGAGTTTGGAGTGTGACTGTTTGAGGTTGTGGACAGGTGTCTTTTATACTGATAACAAGTTCAAACAGATGCCATTAATACAGGTAACGAGTGGAGGACAGAGGAGCCTCTTAAAGAAGAAGTTAAGGGTCTGTGAGAGCCAGAAATCTTGCTTGTTTGTAGATGACCAAATACTTATTTTCCACCATAATTTGCAAATAAATTCATTAAAAATCCTACAATGTGATTTTCTGGATATTTTTTTTCTCATTTTGTCTGTCATAGTTGAAGTGTACCTATGATTAAAATTACAGGCCTCATCTTTTAAGTGGGAGAACTTGACAATTGGTGGCTGACTAAATACTTTTTGCCCCACTGTGTGTATATATATATATATATATATATATATATATATATATATATATATATATATATATATATATATATATATATATATATATACTGTATACAATACAATTGTGGTGAGTGCATTGGAAATGCTTTCGGCAGTTAATCTGCTTCAGTTCTGTGGGTGGCACTGTGTGCTCTTTTTAAAGGATGGGTCCCAATCTCTCAAAGGCCCTAGGACACAGGTGGACATGGGTGGTCTCCCAGTCAATGGAACGACAATCCAACTTGGGATTGGGGGAGGTTTTAGCAGGGTGGAATAGTGGAGAATAAGTGGAGCTTTACTCAGTAGCAGTGCAAATACCATGGAACAGCTATATGGACACTCAATCATTATGGTGCTTTTTAATGGTAAGTTTACAACCAAACTGTTCTCTACATATAGTGCATTCGGAAAGTATTCAGACCCAACTACTTTTTCTATATTTTGTTACATTACAGTCTTATTCTAAAGTGGATTAAATCAAATGTTCATTAATCTACACAAGATATTCCATAATGAAAAGCAACATTTTCTTTCTGAAATCTTTTCAAATTTATTACAAATAAAAAACATAAGTATTCAGACCCTTTGCTATGAGACTCGAAATTGAGCTCAGTTGCATCCTGTTTCCATTGATCATCCTTGAGATGTTTCTACAACTTGATTGGAGTCCACCTGTGGTAAATTCAATTGATTGGACATGATTTGGAAAGGCATGCACCTGTCTATATAAGGTCCCACAGTTGACAGTGCATGCCAGAGCAGAAACCAAGCCATGATGTTGAAGGAATTGTCAATAGAGCTCCGAGATAGTGTTCTCTCGAGGCACAGATCTGAGGAAGGGTACCAAAACATTTCTGCAGCATTGAAGGTCCCCAAGAACACATTGGCCTCCATCATTCTTAAATGATGATCCATGCTTCTTTTAAAATATATACACTACCAGTCAAAAGTTTCTACATTGTAGAACAATTCTTCAAGTAGCCACCCCTTGCCTTGATGACAGCTCTTGGCATTCTCTCAACCAGCTTCATGAGGTAGTCACCTGGAATGCATTTCAATTAACAGGTGTGCCTTGTTACAAGTTAATTTGTGGAATTTTTTTCCTTCTTCATGCGTTTGAGCCAATCAGTTGTGTTGTGACACGGTAGGGGTGGTATACAGAAGATAACCCAATTTGGTAAAAGACCAAGTCCATTTTATGGCAGGAACAGCTCAAATAAGCAAAGAGAAATGACAGTCCATCATTACTTTAAGACATGAAGGTCAGTCAATCCGGACAATTTCAATAACTTTGAAAGTGCATTCACAAAAATCATCAAGCGTTATGATGAAACTAGCTTTCATGAGGACCGCCACAGGAAATGAAGACCCAGAGTTACCTCTGCTGCAGAGGATAAGTTCATTAGAGTTAACAGCCTCAGATATCGGCAATTAACTGCACCTCAAATTTCACCTCACAGAGTTGAAGTAACAGACACATCTCAACATCAACTGTTTATCAGGCTGTGGGTAACTGGTGCATGGAATCAGGAGCAGGAGAGCAGAGATGAGTGTAGAAGGTAATTTATTCCACGAACAGCACCAGTATAAACCAAATGCTACAGGTGCGTGAAATTACCGGTCAAATTAGCGGAGTAATAACGAACCCGGCAAACAATACCAGCCAACAAGTAACGAACTGAACATTATATACAAACACGCACACAAACATGGGGGAAACAGAGGGGTAAATAATGAACATGCAATTGGGGAATAGAAACCAGGTGTGTAGAAAACAAAGACAAAACAAATGGAAAATGAAAAGTGGTCCGGCGATTGCTAGAAAGCCGGTGACGTCGACCGCCGAACGTCACCCGAGCAAGGGGAGGGACCGACTTTGGCGGAAGTCGTGACACTGTTCAGAGGAGACTGCGTGAATCAGGCCTTCATGGGTTAATTGTTGCAAAGAAACCACTACTAAAGGACACCAACAAGGAGAAGAGACTTGCTTGGGCAAAGAAACATGAGCAATGGACATTAGAAGGGTGGAAATCTGTCCTTTGGTCTGATGAGTCCAAAATTGCGAGTTTTCGTTCCAACAGCCGTGTCTTTGTGAGACGCAGAGTAGGTGAACGGATGGTATCTGCATGTGTGGTTCCAACCATGAAGCATGGAGGAAGAGATGTGATAGTGTGTGGGTGCTTTGCTGGTGACAATGTCTGTGATTTTTTTATTTATTCAAGGCACACTTAACCAGCATGGCAACCACAGCATTCTGCAGCGATATGCTATCCCATCTGGATTGCGCTTAGTGGGACATTTATTTTTCAACAGGACTATGACCCAAAACACTTCCAGGCTGTGTAAGGGCTATTTGACCAAGAAGGAGAGTGATGGAGTGCTGCATCATATGACATGGCCTCCACAATCATCCGACCTCAACAATTGAGATGGGGGATTTTTATGAGTAGGACCAGAGAGTGAAGGAAAAGCAGGCAACAAGTGCTCAGCATATGTGGGAACTCCTTCAAGACTGTGGAAAAAAGCATTCCAGGTGAATACCACATGGAGCTGGTTGAGAGAATGCAAAGCTGTCATCAAGGCAAAGGGTGGCTACTTTGAATAAGCAAAAATATATTTGAATTTGTTTAACACTTTTTTGGTTACTACATGATTCCATGTGTTATTTCATAGTTTTGATGTCTTCACTTTTATTCTATAATGTAGAAAATAGTACAAATAAATAAAAACCCTAGACTGAGTATGTGTCCAAACCTTTGACTGGTACTGTATATATTTACAAACAATATATATGGTGGATTGGAAATTATGCAGACATTTACATTGATTGAAGCAACAATCTGCAAAATTAAAGCTTATCTACCCCCTAAACAAACAAAATAAAAAACATTTTAAAAAACAAACACATTCAATCCCTTTTAGACAACTTCCTGGACTAAATGTTTCACTGTAATAGTGAAGGTGTAAACTTGGCAGTAGAAAACCTAGACAGTATATTTGACCTCTGCTAAACATTTCAAGCAGACAACCTAAAAAAATTAACAATGACAAATGGTTTGATGAAGAATGTAAAAACCTAAGAACGAAATTGAGAAACAGATCCAACCAAAAACATAGAGACCCAGAAAACCTGAGCCTTCACTATGTTGAATCACTAAAACAATACAGAAACACACTACAGAAAAAGGAAAAGCACATCAGAAATCAGCTCAATGTAATTTAAGAATCCATAGAATCTAATCTTAACAAACAACACAAAGAGTTATGTATCCAAAATGAAGATGTATGGATAAACCACTTCTCCAATCTTTTTGGCTCTATATCAAAGAACAAACAGCAAAAACATATACACGATGAAATACAAATCTTAGAACCAACTATTAAAGACTACCAGAACCCACTAGACTCTACAATTACATTGAATGAACTACAGGACAAAATACAAACCCTCCAACTGTAACGGATCTCTTCGTCGTCTGACGACGAGTATGAAATATCGGACCAATGCGCAGCGTGGTAAGTGTCCATGTTAATTTATTAACTGAACACACAAAACAAAATAACAAAGTGAATGGAAGAAACAAAACAGTTCTGCAAGGTGACATACACTAAACAGAAAACAACCACCCACAAACAAGAGTGGGAAAACAGGCTACCTAAGTATGGTTCTCAATCAGAGACAATGATTGACAGCTGCCTCTGATTGGGAACCATACCAGGCCAAACACATAGAAATACCCAAACATAGAACAAAAACATTGAATGCCCACCCCCTGACCAACCTAAAATAGAAACATACAAAAGGAACTAAGGTCAGGACGTGACACCAACCCAAAAAGGACAGCGGTGTTGATGATATCCTAAATTAAATGATAAAATATACAGACAAAATTCCAATTGACTATACATCATCCTCAGCTCTGGCATCTTCCCCAATATTTGGAACCAAGGACTGATCACCCCAATCCACAAAAGTGGAGACAAATTTGACCCTAATAACTACCGTGGGATATGCATCAACAGCAACCTTGGGAAGATCCTCTGCATTGTCATTAACAGCAGACTCATACATTTCCTCATTGAAAACAATGTACTGAGCAAATGTCAAATTGGCTTTTTACCAAATGACTGTACGACAGACCACCTATTCACCCTGCACACCCTAATTGACAAACAAAGGCAGTCTTCTCATGCTTTGTTGATTTCAAAAAAGCTTTTGACTCAATTTGGCATGAGGGCCTGCTATAAAAATTGATGGAAAGCAGTGTTTGGGGAAAAACATTCGACATTATAAAACCCATGTACACAAATTGTGATTAAAATTGGCAGAAAACACACACATTTCTTTCCACAGGGCCGTGGAGTGAGACAGGGATGCAGCTTGAGCCTCACCCTCTTCAACATATATATCAGCGAATTGGCAAGAGCGCTAGAACAGTCTGCAGCACCCGGCCTCACCCTACTAGAATCCGAAGTCAAATGTCTACTGTTTGCTGATGACCTGGTGATTCTGTCCCCAACCAAGCAGGGCCTACAGCAGCACCTAGATTTTCTGCACAGAATCTGTCAGACCTGGGCCCTGACAGTAATAATGGTTTTCCACAAATACTAGTTCTATCTGGGCACCGTTGCCCTAGAGCACACAAAAATCTATACATACCTCGGCCTAAACATCAGCATCACAGGTAACTTCCACAAAGCTGTCAATGATCTGAGAGACAAGGCAAGAAGGGCCTTCTGCGCCAACAAAAGGAACATAAAATTGAACATACTAGTTAGGATCTGGCTAAAAATACTTGAATCAGTTATAGAACCCATTGATCTTCATGGTTGTGAGGTCTGGGGTCCACACACCAGCCAATAATTCACAAAATGGGACAAACACTAAATTGAGACACCGCATGCAGAATTCTGCAAACATATCCTCAGTGTTCAATGTAAAACACCAAATAATGGCCGATACCCGCTAATTATCAAAATCCAGAAAAGAGATGTTCAATTCTACAACCACCTAAACAGAAGAGATTCCCAAACAAAGTCATCACTTACAGAGAGATGAACCTGGAGAAGAGTCCCATAAGCAGCTGGTCCTGGGGCTCTGTTCACAAACACAAACAGACCCCCCCAGAGCCACAGGACAGCAACACAATTAGACCCAACCAAATGATCAGAAAACAAAAAGATCATTATTTGACACAATGGAAAGAATTAACAAAAAAAACTGAGCAATCTAGAATGCTATTTGGTCCTAAACAGTGAGTACTCTGACAGACCCAAAATGAAGGAAAGCTTTGACTATGTACAGACTCAGTGAGTGTAACCGGTGTGAAATGGCTAGCTAGTTAGCGGGGTGCACGCTAATTGCGTTTCAATCGGTGACGTCACTCGCTCTGAGACCTTGAAGTAGTTGTTTCCCTTGCTCTGCAAGGGCTGCTGCTTTTGTGGAGTGATGGTTAATGATGCTTTGAGGGTGGCTGTTGTCTACGTGCGCAGAGGATCCCTGGTTCGAGCCCAGGTAGGGGCGATGAGAAGGATGGAAGCTATACTGTTACATTGATGCTGTTGACCCGGATCACTGGTTGTTGCGGAAAAGGAGGAGGTCAAAAGAGGGGAGTGTAAATGGTGTGAAATGGCTAGCTAGTTAGCAGGGTGCATGCTAATAGCGTTTCAATCGGTGACGTCACTTGCTCTGAGACCTTGAAGTAGTTGTTTCCCTTGCTCAGCAAGGGCCACGGCTTTTGTGTAACAATGCTTCGCGGGTGGCTGTTGTCTATGTTTGCAGAGGGCTCCTGGTTTGAGCCCAGGTAGGGGCAAGGAGAGGGACGGAAGCTACACTGTTACATAAGCATAGCCTTGTTATAGAGAGAGGCTGCCATAGGCAGACCTGGCTCTCAAGAGAAGACATGCTATGTGCGCACCGCCTACAAAATAAGGTGGAAACTGAGCTGCACTTCCTAACCTCCTGCTAAATGTATGACCAATTAGAGACACATATTTCCCTCAGATTACACAGACCCACAAAGAATTTGAAAACAAATCCAATTTTGATAAACTCCCATATCTATTGGGTGAAATATCAGTGTGCCATCACAGCAGCAAGATGTGTGACCTGTTGACACAAGAAAAGGCCAACCAGTGAAGAACAAACCCCATTGTAAATGAAACCCATATTTATGTTTATTTATTTCCCTTCTGTACTTTAATTATTTGCATATCCTTACAACATTGTATATAGCCATAATCTGACATTTGAAATGTCTCTACTCCTTTGGAACTTGTGTGTGTGTAATGTTTACTGTTTATTTTAGATTGTTTATTTCACTTTAGTTTATCTATTTCACTTGCTTTGGCAATGTTAACATGTGTTTCTCTTGCCAATAAAGCCCTTCGAATTGAATTTAGTGAGTGGTGTGGGTTGAGACTGAGCGCCTGTAGTAGGCAGCCGAGTCTCATGAGTGACGCCTTGATCACACCGATAGTGATCACGCTCAAAATATTTTGCAGCATCATCTGGCTATTTTTTTAAAATTTGATTTAACCTTTATTTAACTAGGCAAGTCAGTTTAAGAAGAAATTCTTATTTACAATGACGGCCTACCAAAAGGCAAAAGGCCTCCTGCAGGGACGGGGCTGGGATTCAAAATAAAAAATAAATATAGAACAAAACACACATCACAACAAGAGACAACACAACACTACATAAAGAAAGACCTAAGACAACAACATAGCAAGGCAGCAACACATGACAACACAGCATGGTAGCAACACAACATGGTAGCAGCACAAAACATGGTACAAACATTATTGGGCACAGACAACAGCACAAAGGGCAAGTAGGTAGAGACAACAATACATCACACAAAGCAGCCATAACTGTCAGTAAGCGTCCACTTTTGAGTCTTTGAATGAAGAGATTGAGATAAAACTGTCCAGTTTGAGTGTTTGTTGCAGCTATGTGTCCTCAGAATTTCAACATTCACCTTCTGCTACCATTTCTGTCAAGCCCTCTACCCATACAGTTTGACTCGTACTTCGATAAATCCAACATATGCACCACACAGAACGCATTGCAACTGCCTCTGCAACGCAATGCAACAAGGCAAACGCAGCGTTCCATTGGAAATGAATGTACTTGTGGTGTCCCAAAATGCAAAAACCCTCTTAGTGTGTCGAGGCGTGAGAGGAGACAGAGGCACGCGCGCACGTTGTGACAACTTTTTACCAGTTGTTGGCAAGCTATTTAGATTGTCATTATGGCGACACCTATTTCCAACCATTTTTCCCATACAACGCATTAACGTTCTAGAACTGATGGGAATGAATAAACAACGGCAAGAAAGCACAGGAAAATGACTCAAGGGGCTCTTAGAGCGCACTAGAAAAATTCGCTCGGGGTGGTTTAAACTGCATTCTAATGTATTGTGTCTCGAGCGCTGCACGAGTGGAATTTTGAAATGGAAGTTATGGAACTCCCTTGTGTGCTTCTGTTATATGGAAAAATCCACAATGAAACTGACATTAAATGTGGAGAATGAAACATTTGCATCTGTTGGCCATCAATTAGCCTATTAATTTACATACCTATGTAGGCTACTGTAGCCTTACATTTTATACACTAAATATGTTGAAATGACGATATCACTGGAGTCATTGCATATCAATTTGTGCCACTTGTTTAGCCTACCTAGAGCTGGCAAACTGATTTAATAAATAGCATATAGCTTCAGTTTATTGTTGTAGCCCTGTTTTATTAATGCAGTTATTAATGGCCATGTTTAGTTAATGAAATTGGAAGTTATCAATTGTGATCATGGTCACAGTTCTATCGCAATTGCTGATCAACTGTTGTTAGAAATCAAATAATTTCAAATAAATTTTTATTAGGTAACAGTCAGTCGGACTAGGCTATAGGCAACAACAAATAGCACATTGTCAAGCATATGCAAGCCTAGCCTGTTCCAAATGGCTATATTGGGCAAAGGAAGAACTTCTTACCTCGAAATCGACTCGCTGTTCATGTTGGATAAATGAGTCTGTCAATTTGAACTAAGTAAACTGCATTAGGCTTAAAAGAGCTATAGACTACCTGCATCTCGCTAACCAAACCATGGCAACATTTAATTACAATCATAAACCCAGATTTGAGTCAGTAGGCCTAGCCTATGCCTATTGAAACGACAAGTCAATCTCGCAAATATGCCATTTCTAACGGATTGTGGTTTTAACATCCTCCGCATAATAACGACAAAATTGCCAGAAAATAGCCTAACATTCATAAAAATGTCGAATGATCTTTTCTCTTGCGACAAATTCAAATTCCTTTATTAGTCACATTAGCTCGCAATAATTCGTATTTTTCTGGAAAAAAAACGAATTTTGCTACTTAGGTCGTTAGAAGTTAAATCGAGATTCCTTTATAATTCCCTCGATAAGTTTATGGAAAAATATTTGATTTGGCTAAATTGGCAGCTCCTCTCTTACTGCGAAACATTTTGGCTAGTTCTTAGGCCTTGTTGTCATGTTTTGGCCTACACATTTTAGCTAGACCTGGCAACCCTGCAGTAAACTAAGTGGGAAGAGTATCAAATAACCACTGACTATGATTTGATGCGGTTACATATTCGCGGCAAACGGGATACGTCAACATTACCGGCGGCGGTGGGTCTCCACAGCAACGCCGTGTGGTGTAGTGACGCCAACCAGGCGAATGGCAAGTAGGCGTAAACTCCTTCCCAGGTCCGCGTGGGCGGCCCCGTGTGGTAGGGAGAGCGAAACACGACACCCCTAGAGAGGAAGGGGGGGGGCTGGGGGTTGAGAATACGGAGTGAGTGGAAAAATAAAAGTCTGTAGAAAGAGAAAAAAAACGTGGTTCCATACTCAGATTGAGAGTTTTTCATGCGATGTTTTGACTGCTGCAATGACGAAGATTCGACCATTGCAAAATTTTAATGCGGCTAAACTGATTAGCTAAAGAATTATAACAGTGCTACAAGGCATTCCCCCACTATCAGCACGACGGACTCAAAGTTCAACGCCATTCAGTGCTGACGAGTGGGTTTATACCAAGCTAGAGCAGCATTCGTCTCTACGGTTTGTGAAAAAGAAAATACAAAATAAAGTTAGGAGCTCAGAAGTAACTAGGGAACAGTAGGGGGCCTGGGGGGTTAGAGCGCATGAGAACAGAGGGGTTTAGGCTAAGCTTAGAAACGGAAAAGTTTTCAAGCCAGCGAGGAATTTTTCGATTTTAATTTGTCAAGAACAACGAAGGCTGGGTGTCCAATACCACGCTAACTAACAACCAAACGGGAAACTTTCTGAATTGACCAGAGTCACCATGAAAACCCCCGGGGACACGGGTAAGTTACGATAATGTTCGCGGACCAACTATTGTCCGAATGGAACTCTGTGTTCCTGTTGTTGTCCACTGGAAGTGCTTGATACTTTATGGCGCTCGACTGGCGGTTGTTATTGTTTCACATAACAACACAATCACAACTGGATCATTTGGTAATGGCAAAATGATCAACTTGTAATGATGTACCCTTGTGTGATCGCAATGACCAATGGTTATCGTAAATAACTACTGATTTAAGAACTCTGCGTAATGAGACGTTGAAAAACCCAGACAGGCTAGGGCGCTAGGCTAATTAGCTAGCTGATTGCCGCAATTTCCTACTCGAGTCCAAGCAGAGCTAGCTAACTCGGCGTGGAAAGTTTGTAAAATAACCACGCTAAACCATTTGCTCACACCACTGTGTATTAGTTAGCAAACAGCTTACTGTATCGGTGTCTGATAAACTTGGCTATTATTCCAGTTAGTTAGCTAACCAACTCTCGAACTTCCACATTTGACTAGCTAGCTAACCAATTCCCCCCAAAATGGACATTCCTGGCGAGTAACATTTAGTGTTAGCTAACGTAACCCTGCTTACGCTATCAAACGGACACAGACCTGTTAATAAACAGTTTGTTTATTTGTTTAGTTCTCCATTACTTAACTATTTACCAGGGTTGCTAGTTGGGCATGCCAGGACACGCATTCGACATTTAACCACCGCTTTTCAACGTCATTTAATTATTTCCAGCACAAAATCAATGTCTACATAATGTGTGAACGGCACATTTCTACGTTTTGTAGAAACACATATAATGTAAAAAAACTAATTCTAGCCGATTACATCCAAAGTTAAACACAGATTCGCGATGACGTGGGGAAAAGAAATACCCACCCTCTGACTAGAAACGTTGCAGGTTTTGAAAATCACTATTTTTCTTAATTTTTAATCCTACCCTGTGATGTCAGAGACATTTTTTTTTTAGGATCTTTATCTTTTTAAACCACATACACGTGCAATGTTCACATATGTAGTAGACACTGATATGGTGCTGGATATAATGAATGAGGTTGAATTCATATTTGTTTTTATTTAACTAGTTAAGAGCAAATTCTTATTTACAATGACGGCCTAGGAACAGTGGGTTAACTGCCTTGTTCTGGGGCAGAACGACAGATTGTCAGCTCGGGGATTAGAAATAGCAACCTTTCGGTTACTGGCCCAAAGCTCTAACCACTAGGCTACCTGCTGTCCCAACTCAGGCACAACTTTTATAGGAGGAGGGGGAGGGGGGGGTCACTGTCTACTGGTGTCCTAGTAATTAGTTACCAGTGTACTTAGTAACGTTAGTACTTGCTGCCAGCACCTGCCCTCGCTGTAATGTTAACAGAACTACGGGAAAGAATGACACTGCCTACCGGTGTCCTAGCTAGCTACTGGTGACACCCCTGTCTGTTTCATCTCTTCTTCTTCTGTGGGGTTTATCGATGGTTGGCATCAATAGAAGTATAAAGAACGCCCGGAATTGCATTCCGCAATCACACTCTGAGTAGGTCTAGTTGGCAAGATTGATTCCCCTCTCTCTGGTTGAATAAAAATAAGTGCATTGCCAGCGAAATCATGTCCACATGCATTAAACCATTAGCAGATTATTCCATTCCCCTCCCCCCAGTCTCAGGTACACCCACACATGAAATAACTTATTTAGAGTTTGGGACTGTTTTCCATATGAGTTGGCTCTATGTAGGTGTACCTTTCCCCCACCTCATTTGAGCTACACCTCTCACTTGGGACATGGCTTACAGTTGGTCTCACACTCGCAAAAAAACATTTATGCTTGATCACACACTATTTTCCCATAAATAGAACGCCCACATTTCTGAGTTGTCCTGTAGCGTCTAATGAGCCAGAAAATGTTGGGATTTAAATTAGGCCTATTTGGAATTCTAGGAGATATTGCTTTATGTTTGCCACAACACAAACTCATCCTGTCACACTGCAAATATTACACAATATTTTGAGGAGTATGGACACCGGTTGCGAGGTATCCTACATACGGGATGTGGGAACTGGGAAGCTGAAGGGTCAATGTAAAATGGGGATTTTGTTTTCATACACCAAATGGTATTGTGGCCTTGGGCCTTCAGTCAGCTCCCCACCCAGGATCCTCTAACATGCAGGAATCCAGGTATCTCTTACTCCTCTGAAAAGAGACATTGTGGGAGGAGCAGTTCTTCACCCCCAGGGGCAGATTTAGTGTCCCTAAGTAGTTTCATGGCGTTCACTCATCTGCACTCATTGGTTCAATTTGTTCCCGAATGCTTCACATCTCGGGAATCCATCTTGTAGGCTAAGCCGCTGTCCTCCCACATCTTTGTGTAACAACTCTGTTGTCTAATAACTGGATAGTTATGCTGTATGGGAGTTACTTTGTGCTACTCTTCATTAGTATTGTAATGGAGACTGATGCCAAACATTCCAGGAAAATATCATTAGCATGAATTTGTTTCTCAATAGGCAATGGTATTCAGGCACGTATTTATGTTGTAGATTATAGAATGTCACAGGCTTACATGGCTCTCGAATCCACATGATAGAGACTGAAGTCCAATGCATAGGCCTATAGTACATCTGTCTGTTCCATTCTGAACATTGCACGCTCCCGGCTGACTCTGGCCCAGGTGAAACAGCTCAAAGGTGCCTTGGCATCTGTCAACAGCACTGGGATTCCAGTTCTATGGGTCACACTCCACACCGCATCCGACCAGGATGCAAGCAGTCTGGGCTGCTAGCTCCCAATTTTCCACTTGTGTTACTCATTATATCAACAATCCGCCACATGTGCGACGTCACAGCTGTAGCCGGGCACTTTTTGTTGTCTTCCCCAGTGTACAAAGTGAAAGGACCCATACACGAGGAATTAGCCTGCACAGGCCACTGCAAGTGACTGCTGGGGATGCTCATGTTTGTCAGCGGGAATATTCAACATGGTTCCCGTCTGCATTTAAACAACATGAATGTCAGGAAAGGAAATTAGTAAGCATAGTGGGTTGAAATTGTCCTAGGCTATAAAAGAGAGGCTTTCTCAACAGCATATTCCCAACATGTTGACTAGGCCTAGCTGACCAAGTAATAGATCAATGTTATTGAAAACCCTTAATAAGCAGGTTATGATGGTGTCGTCAGATTGGAAACCTGCACGATCGCAAGTGAACTCCGTACTCTGACCTGTGATGACGGGAAGAGATTTTTTTTCCTGGAAATGTGCTTTGGTTATTACCCCTATTGTGAGGGAAAGAAAGCACACCAGGCCCAGGTAAAACAAAGGCACGCGCCATAGTTCATTACCCACTGAATACAGTAGACTATTTGTACTACTACAGTAGGGTTGCTCCCCCACCCGGCTCCACGCTTGAAAGGCTCCTGCAGTGTAGATGAAATGCCAGGCTAGCCCAAGTGGAACCAAAAAAATAGTCGGGCCGCTGAGCAGATAACATGTCAGGGCCTCTATCTGTGAACACCTGACAGGATGCAGAGGTTCCGGCTTCTTCACAAACTCCAAGAAGGAGCTTGATGTGACCAAACCAATTTAAGTCAACTTGGGTCCATTTTACTCTCGATGATAAGCATATCTTTCTAGAATGACATGAATTCTTATGCTTATGTTTTGTGCTTTTCTCCCCCATTTGAAATCTGTTGAACAGACTGTTTGTTTTTTCGCTTTTTTTTGCTTTCAAATCTAGACATTTGGTCTTCAACTGACATTCCGAAGGTTTAAGTCTAGTCTAAATCAAACAGGCCTTATCAGTGAAAGATCAACTTTGTCCTGTACTATGACACAAGGTGTAAGGACCGATTATGTAGAAGGTTTTTTAAAATCTTCAAAATCATTACCAAACCCCTAATCTAAAATACAGAATTGAATATTTAGCATAGATATGCTAACTTTTCTCTTCTGAGCTGGAATGTTCCCATCAATGCCGTTGGGCTTCACTTAATCAGATGGTACGGTTGTGTTAGTCACTGTGTCAAAGGGACTAAAATGTCTGACAAATATCAGTTACAAAGTATAATATTTGGTGTTTTAACAGATCTGTACATGCAGTTTTTCTAGTAAAATGTTTTTAATGCGAAAGTACTGTTTGGACAAAATATTAACACATCACGTCATTCACCCATGGCCATCTGTGTCCCAGTGTTTAGCCAAGCTGTCAAAAGTGCAGGTTGCTCTGTCCTGTGGCTTGTGGACGGAGGGGAGCAGCCTGGGTGTTTTGTCTGCTCCAGCCCTGGGTTTGGTGGGAACCCTGAGGTTTCGTCTCGCCTGTGTCTGTCAGAACTCGCTCTGAATCCCTGCGGCTTTGGCTTTTCCACATGAGTGTGTGGTAGTGTGTTTTACTTCAAACTAATGTTTGTGTTAGTGGTGTACTCTGTGATATTCTAAAGTGCATCTCCGTGAACATGGGCGTGTGTGAAGGCTGAACTGGTGAGAACGCTGCGGTGTGGACCCCTCCTTTCTCACGCTACTTCACACAAAACATGACAACTTGCACCCGATTCTTCACCAGAGCAAGATCAAAGCAGGTAAGGTGTGAAGAAGGAGAAAGCTGAAGGGGAAGCCTGTTTACAGGCTGTGACAGAACAGAAGGGAATCTCAGCCCTGTTCCTGTTAGTCATCAAATGGTTCCATCTTATCAGGGGAGGTTTAAAACTCCTTCAGTATGTCTGTTTTCTCCCTCCGTCTCCTCTCCAGTTGGTAAGCTTTACAGCCAGAGACCACAGCTCAGAGTTAAGTAAGCGGCACATTTGTTATTTTCCCTGACTCGACTGAGGAACCCCCCCCCTTCTATCAGACCGATTGTACTTACAAGAGCTAGACTCAGGGTAATGAAGATTTACTCTGCATTTATGTGTTCTATGCTGAACACACACACACACTCTCACACAACAGTTTATTACGGGGGCCGGACCCCCCACATACCAGTTAAAATGCTGACGTCTGTGTTGCATTACATACACAGACCCACTACACAGACACACGCAGCACACTCTCAATTCTCACGCTAGTGCTGATGTTGGTTGCCATCTTTGTGGTGACGCCACATTGGCTCCCTCTTATATTTCTACGCACCCAATTTAGTCTGAGGAGGATCCAGTGCTAATGCAATAGGACTTGGATTTAACCGAATTAGGAAAATGTGAACACCGAGATGGTTAAAATGGCCACCTCAGGCCCATTGTTTTTGCATACATCCTATCATCAATCACAAACAAGTAGATGTGTTGCATGCCCCAGTAAAATAAACCATGTAGCTTTCCTGAAGTGTATGATTTGCGTACAGCCTACATTTAGGGCTGGCACAATGACCGTGTAACCGGCGGTTATGGGGGAAGACCTTTGTCAGATTAAAATACTTATTTGTTTTTCGGGGAGGTTGATGGAACGAGCAGCTTACTGAAAACAAGACGGCTGAACTTTGGTGCCAATGAGTTTGTTTCTGCTGAAACATGGCCTCTACAACGTGACGACGTTAGACATTACAGTAAGCCTGTATGCAGGCTGCCTGAGACCGATCTGTGTAAACATCATTAATGATGCCCTGATATTGACAGCTGACTGTAGACGGGACGGCCGGCCTTTGGTGCCATTGAGTTTGTTTCTGCTGAAACATGGCCTCTACAACGTGATAACATTACAGTTACCCCTATATGCAGGCTGCCTGAGACCGATTTGTGTAAACATCCTTAATGATGCCCTGATATTGATCACTGCAAATAAATTACAGCAAAATGCTTCCATATAACCTAATCTGTTGGGTATTAGTATCAAGTCAATTTGAAGCTAGTTCTAGATCATGAGAGGTCTGAGTGGAAGCACAGTGTACTGCCACCATGACTCTACTATCACTAATGACTATGAAGACTTTTTTTTGTCTCTATGGAAATATGGAACATTTAAAGATGCATTAGCCATCAGTGAAGAGATTGGCAGCTTCAGTTCTGACTGATTTATCTCGTTCCCTTGGTTTGGTGGTTTATTCTGGGCTGTGGTGACAGCCGTCGGTTAGGGGAGGGAGCCCTGATGTCGACTGTGCGCAAATCTCACAGCTGGAGCCACCAAGTTGTCGTCAGCCGCTGTCTGTGGTTGTGGAGAGAAATGAAAGTAAAGACTGTCTGGAGACCTAACCTCAACACAGACCTTTGTAAAACTGGGCAATCTATCTGTTTCTCTGATTCTTCCTCCCGTTTCCAGTCCCCTTTCCACTGCGTTAACCCACCCTGACCACGTATTTTTTTATCGCTTGCATTTCCTTGATCTTCTGCTCTGTCTAGGCCTACGTCTTCATCTTTCTCTCACCGACTTTCTGAATGTCTCAATGTTAGCTCCTTGTCCTCTCTTCCATGTCACCTTTCTCACTCCCCCTCACTTTCTCCTGCTCTGTTTGCTGTTACTTTTCCAGAATCTCTCCCATCATCCTGCAAGTCTTTGGTGTTTTTGCGAACTCACAAACCTGAGATTTCATACGTCTTTGAGTGAAGTTTGTAGCGTGTGCCGTCTGACGAATCGAAGAGACAGAATTGGCTTAGAAGAAGCCAGACACGGCTGCTGTCTACAGAGGCCAAAGTCCTGTCTGCCTCCAACAGAGCACAGGCCAGACCTCTAATCTGTGCTGCCTGGATGCATAGCTGCGGGAATATGTTTGTGGGTGGGGGTGCTGCGTTTTTTGTTGTTGCAGACTTTGGGAGGAGGGGTGCAAGGGGGAAAAAACTTTGCCCGCCCTACAGACGGCTATATAGGTCCGCTAATACAGGACTAGTAAAGGCCCAGTGCGCTACTTTTGGGAGATCTTTCTAAACAAAAACAAAATATTTCATTTTTATTCCAATTTAATTTTTTCAGAGGGTGCAGCACCCTCAGCACCCCTACTTCCCACGGCTATGCCTGGATCCCCCTGAGTTCAGAAGAGAACTTTAGTGCACCCCCCTCCCTCCTTCGCAGAATAAGAATCTGAAGACGGCCAGGAGATAAACTGTGTGCCTCAAATTATAGGACAAAATAACAGGGGAGCAGGGGATAAGATATAACAGACTGAGATGAGCGAAGAGTCAAGACAGTGGAACTTACTTGCATTTCTCCCCATAGAGTGCTTGTGATCCCTAGTCTGCCACCAAATATCCCGCACCAGAAGCCAGGCCCCTGTACCACCACCAGTGACTTGGGCCCAGACGACTGACTCTGTCTGTCACCCACAGGGGGCTGAAAGGACCAGCTGTGCGAACGGGCCGATCTGGGTCCACCCCACTGGGAGGCTGTCTGGACTGACCAGTCAGAACCCACTTTCAGACCACTGCCCTCTGGATAGACTCATTTCCAAGTCACAGCAAGGATGCTTGTCTATGAGGAAAAAGCCAATCAGAGCTGACTTCTTTCAACAGCATGCCCCACTTTCCGTAGGCAGAGTTACTCTCTGGAGTAGTGGGAATTTAGACAACACATGGTCGTCCTCTCACTTGGACATGACCTGATTTTTGTCCAGGGGTCTTGCACATTACCCTGTTAGTACCATCCCAGAGCATGGAGGGAAAAGCCTGCGCTAAGCCCGGCTCACCCAACCGACCCCTCCATGTCCCCTCTGATCACTTCCAGGTCTTCTTCAGGTCACTGCCTCTACTCTCTACTCAGTCACATGGTTCCAGCGGGCTTAACGGTCGATGGGATGATAAAGCTTAGATTAAGGATGTGCAAATACCCCTCAAGTGGATTTTTTTGTTTGTTGCTATTCTACCATCCTCTTAACACTAGAACCGCTGGCCCTCGAGGGCCCCCCCTTCAAATTAATGAGCAGTCATTCTGACTTACAACATTCTAACAGTGTAATTAATACATTTCATATATGCTATTGCAAAAATAATAATTTGCCTGTGTTTCTAAAGTTCTTTGGCAATATTGTATTTAAAAATAAATAAAAAAGTTAAATAACACAATAGCATTTTCATTAGTATGTTACTGTTGGCTATATATATTTAAACAATAAGGCACGGATGGGTGTGGTATAACGCGATGCGTCGTGCCTAAGAACAGCCCTTAGCCATGCTATATTGGCCATATACTACAAACCCCTGACGTGCCTTATTGCTATTATAAAATGGTTACCAACCTAATTAGAGCAGTAAAAAAATTAATGATTTGCCATACCTGTGGTATGCCACGGCTGCCAGCCAATCAGCATTCAGGGCTCGAACCACCCAGTTTATAAATATATACAGAACCTGTCAGAAGTTTGGATACACCTACTCATTCAAGGGTTTTTATTTTATTTTTTACTATTTTATACATTGTTGAATAATAGTGAAGACATCAAAACTATGAAATAACACATATGGAATCATGTAGTAACGAAAAAAGTGTTAAAGAAATCAAAATATATTTGAGATTCTTCAAAGTAGACACCCTTTGCCTTGATGACTGCTTTGCACAAATAAAGTGTCAAATACATTTTATTGGTGTAGTGCCATTGTTACAACTATGAAACAGAAAGCATATGTGTTGGAATGCGGTAAGAGGTTTTTGTTATAAAAAAAATATAATAACATCCACCAAGAAATGTGCTATTTGACACGTGGTCAAATGATTACAATCTCATTCAGCCTAAACATCATTATAAGCGCCAAGTGTGCTTGATAAATACTGAAAATCAGCACAAAAGCAATAAATGGCATCATAATGAATGTGTTGATTATGGCAGCAGTCAAACAAAGTCAATTTATTGTCAGCTTGTCAGCCAAGTAAAGGATCTTCACGCAATAGCATCAGTTGGAGCATGCCACATAAACAACCAAAGCTGGTGGTGGCGTTTCATTTGATGGCGGCGGGGGCACCTGCTCGGCAGGCCCGGAATTTTGAGATTTTAGGAGCAAGGCTATTTGGCCTTTTGCTGTCCGTTACTCATCTTGTTGGCTGAGGAAAAGTAAATGTGGACAGTTCTTCTAACATCAATGTGCATCCCGGGAATTCGACAAGAAAGACTCGCGCTTGTGCGTCCCAATGTGTCTGTCTTGTACTTCGGAGCTGCGATGCCCGAGAATCGTGTCCTTCTCATGGCATTGCCTTATAAGGATTGAGATACCTGAGCGCAATGTAAGTGAGAGGTAGCTTCGAAGCACAACGATTGGCAGCCAGGAAATGGGAATTATAATTATTATATTCAGGCCAAGGGCATAATGGCCAATTTGGCCACAAGACATGGAATTGTTTTTAGGGGGCCTTGCGGCCACACAAAGTTGCATCCACGGCCTTGTTTGGCGATGCCGCCAGGAAATTTGAGGCCTGCTCAGTGTGCACCGTTCTGTTTTTGCGTGCGCCACCTCAGTGGTGTCGGTTCAGGCTGAGGCTCAGAATCAGAAGAATAATCATCAGGGATGTCATGATTTGTTTCTTCCCCACCCTCTGAGCATTTTCATTTCGATTTTGTAGCACCTCTATAACTGAGCATCTGCATCCATTTGTCTTAGTCTTCTTGCCATTGTAAATGACGCACGCTCTCACTGTGTACTCCCGAGAATACTGTTAAGGCTGCTTCGATTCAGTGGACTGATATAGGGTACATACCATTTTAGAGATTATAAGTGGAGTAGGTCAATACAATAGAATGGCCTGTTCTTCATTCACAATTAGTGATTACATAATTACATCGTTGGCTTACATCGTTGGCTTCTCCTCACTCTTCAACTTACCTATTCTCCCCCCTTTCCCCCCATCAACCTTTACTTCATTTATTTAATCTGTTACGTGTGAAATGTAGTTTTGGTTCCGTTTCGACGACTTGGCAGGTGTCTTCAACTTCCAGGAGAAGGGGAGCAGGCCCTACTGTTGGGAGGAGGAGGGGCAACGGGAAAAGCATCCTAAAACTGTTTGTAACTCTAGTTCTGTTTGTGATATTAAGATTCTAACAATGACCGTGTGTTATATAGACTTATTTAGGAAAATGAAAGGACGGAAGGGGGCATGACTTTACAAATGCCAGAGTAATACATTTTTTAAAATTCATGAAGTCCAAATGACTCCTTTAGCGTTTCTAGTGTTAAGGGTCAAGCAATTCCTACTCAAGTCTTGAAATTGGTTGAGGTTTACCAAAGATTATAACAAATACTTTATAGTGAATTATGAGTGTTGTATTAGTTGATAATAATATACGCACAAATCAAGTTTATTATGGAGATCAACTCCATTTCCTAACCTCAGGTTTCCAAGACTAGTATTTAGGATGTCTGTCCCAGGGATCTATTGCTGAGCGTTGAGGGCCTGCACAGGCGTGCTCATAAACACTGGCTCTGTGTCCTCTCTGCACGGGACAAGGCCTGCACTCATACTCGACAGTCCTCACATAGCAGGAAAATTGGCGCAAACACGCGCCCTGTCTAACCATCTAAGGCTGATTATTATTTTTTTAATCACAGCTTGCACTGCACGGAACTCTCCAAGACGCGTCTGGTTTCTGTCTGGGCAGAGTTGGCCGTCGCGCCCCGGGATCCATTACACTGTCGCAGTCCAGCCCCTATGACTGTCCAACCACCGTCATGCTCCAACTTGATTTCATCTCGGTGGCGTTGACATTGGCAATTGTTGATGTAAAGATGAAGGTAACATATCGAGGGTCTGCCATGTGGTGGAGTCACGTCTTTGTGACGGTACTGCCATGACAACACCACACAGCCCTGTCTTTTTTTTGTTTTGGGCTGCTACATTGCTTGGGGTCTGGTGCACCTGCATGGTGGCTGCTGGATGCATAAACATCCCAGAGCTTAGTGCATAGGGGGCCAATCGCACACAGCAAACACAACCAATGTATAGCTTATTCCCTTTGCGCCTTATATCTTTGGAAAGGCCATACAGCCTAATATGCCTTTAAAAAAAAAAAAAATTATAATGTACTTAAGAGCCAGAGAGAGATTTTCCGATCTCTCTTCTAGTCTCTTTCACAGTACTCTGTGCTGATTTGAGTTTTTCATGCCTCCACTCTCTCTCTCTTATGTAACAGTTGACTTCTAGAATCAGGAGAGGGGTGAAAGTTCATGTGGTGCACCTGCAGCTCTGACTGGCCTCTTTGATCTACATCGGTGTTTTTCCTACCTGGGTCCTTAGCCCCTCCCTACACTTAATCTGTTTTTTTCTGTCTTCTTCCTGGGTTTTTAAGTTGCCCCTCCTTGTCTCACTATTAATGCTTCGCCCCATGGACTCTGACATTTTTCCATTTTATTTTACTAGGCAAGTCAGTTTAAGAACAAATTCTTATTTACAATGACAGCCTAGGAACAGTGGGTTAACTGCCTTGTTCAGGGGCAGAACGACAGATTTACCTTGTCTGCTCGGGGATTCGATCTAGCAACCTTTCATGAGTTGGTGTTGATGGCAATGTCTTTAGGATAGGGAGCTATTAGCCTTCAGGCTAGCATGAGTCAATGTTAGCATCCACCTTCTTTTAGCTACAAGACTTTTTAGCGCTTACCTTGTTTTTTTATTTGTGTGTGTTCGCCCTCTCAATGCTCCGTGGCATGTCCCCATTGAAGTTCAATGGAGGGTAGTCCAGTGGTGATGGACTACTCACTCAGAGAACAAGACCGTGCCCCCTCCTACCTCCCTCTGTGTCCAGGCAGCCGTCACTAGCAGACGGAGGCTGACCTTTTCCTCCAGCTAAATATAGAGCCAGCAAAGAATAGGAGGAAGGGAGGGGAAATGGGGGGGGGATTGATGGAGGGAACAGGGTGAAAAAGAGGCGATGGAGCCCCTGGTCTCAGACCAGCAGGCGTTCAGGACAATGCACGAGATGACTATCTGTTATTTAAAGCTACTATTATAAACACATGACGTCATACGGCTGCTAACATCAAGTAGCTGTATTGAAATCTTCGTATGAAAATGGTTCTCGTTTAGAGATCGTATATTTCTGTTGGAAGGGAAATTCGGGTGCCTCGAATAATGGTCTCACACTCTTGTGGTAACCATAAAAATACACTTTTTTTTTTGTCCCTACTCCTTCAGTTATTTCCTTTAGAGACCCAGGGGAAATGGTTGGACAACTGTTTCTTCTTACTGACCTCATACACCTGATGTTCGTCGGATCATTGTGGCCCCGCTACATGACTCTCCCAGGTATCAGCACACCACACATGGGAAGTGATGTGTGTTATTATGGCGCGTAACCAGGGTTGTGTTTATCCGTGTGTAATTCCTGTCATAGTTACTGTCACCCGCAGGATCAGCAGCAGTCCCACCAGGACCACTGGTAGTGAGCACAGCAGAGCAGAAGACGGGCTTGTAATGGCTGTGTGTGTGTGTGCCCGCATCTGTCTAGAGAGGAGCAGCGTTGTGAGTGTCAGTGATTTGAGTTAAGAGATTTGTAGTATGTGACGGACACGACAGTGAATGTCGGCTAAGGGACAGCAGAGCAGGACCGCAACCTTTCATCAGTGAAACCACAGATGACAAGTTCTCTTTTCCTGTGATGCCTCCTTCTCTCGGTCCTCCCTCGCTCATTTTGTCTTTTACCTCTTTGCCCCCCCAAACACTCTCTGAACTTTAGATACCTTTTTTTAATTGAATTACAGTTTTATGTTCAGTGTGTTTTCTGGTGTTTTATTTATAGAGCTAAAATGTCCTGTTGCTAAGCAATGGTGTCAGAGGGAGCGAGGGAAAGAAAGGGATGGCAGCGCGGAGGGAAAGGCGCGCTCCATGTGAAAACTGAATGACAAACCAGAAGAGGCCATGAGTCAGCACTGACGCACTCTGTGGGCATTGCTGCTATTTGTATGTGTGAGCACTCTTCTCCCACGCATGCACCCACTTTACCTTTTCTGAACATGTGTGTGTGTGTGTGTTTTTGTTCAATTTGCTCACTCGCTCTCATTTTATCTGCTCCTGCCGGGCTTTACATGTGCTTTGCCACCAGCTTCCCAGCATCTGCCCAAGTGGCACAGACGCTAAAGTGGCGCCATTGATCTGGCCGCTCTTGTCGTCGTTGTGGGAATTATACGCTTATGCTTTAGGAGCTGTGAAGCGTCGGCTTGCCATCAGAACCATTCACTGTTCTGTCCAATTCAGACGAGACAATTGAAGTAGTTCAACGGTTTAGCCTGTTATCCCTATCCAATTACTTTGTGTGAGTCACGTGTCATAGGCTTTTATCTGGGCCACTTGCAAAATCGAATCTTCCTTCCTTCATACAAAGAGTTTTTTTTGTGTGTGTGTGACAAAGGGCGTCGAAGTCCCTCTGGTGCAGCAGCATTTGACCTGGAATGAAGGTTTATAGTGACTATTGTGGACTTTGGCTCAACAGGTGGTTCAATGGGGCAATAGGGTACCAGTTGTCGGTATTGCTGTTTGTGTTCTTATCTCAGTGTTTACTCTAGTATTCTAGATATGATGTCCTTCTGTTTTGTATTATAACATAAATGCCTCTGGTATGTACGCCGTGGTGTGGTTTTATCTGTTGCTCTGTGCCCATGTGTTTCTCCGAGGGTGATTTCTCGGCCTGCTTCCTAGAGCACATCTGGTCCTAATGAGGTGTGTGTGTTTGTGTGTGTGTGTGTGTGTGTGTGTGGGGGGGGGTTTATGTCTCTGCCTGGCCTTGTGTTGAAGTGGTGTTGAGTCTTTAAGCACAACCTACATCTCTAAAACACATACTTGCGCTCCCTGTTCTCACGTGTGTCTAATGCTCGTTATAGCTTTTATTTTGTCTTCATACTCAAGGCCGTTTTGATTAATGATAAACATGGAACTGATACGAAAGCACCAGGCCTGTACAGCTTGGATTTTAAACTCAAACAAAGTTACCCGCCCCAAAAAAACTTTTTGGGGGTTTTTGAACACTGATCCCCCAGTACAGCTCTGTAAGACTCTTTATCCAAGGTGGCTTGGTCAATAATCTACATGTGACCTGTCACCTGGAGATCAAACCCACGACTCACAAACCCTTTGTCGACTCTCCACTACCAGCCTTTCCCTGTTGCCTCTGTTCTTCGCTCCATCATCCCCAGCATTTGAACACTACACCTCCATATAACCCCCTTTCCCCTCCTCCCCCCTCCTCAGGGTTTGCCTTCCCCGACTGGGCCTACAAACCTGAGTCGAGCCCCGGCTCGCGACAGATTCAGCTCTGGTGCTTCATCCTGGAGCTGCTGCGGAAGGAGGAGTACCATGAAGTCATCGCTTGGCAGGGCGACTACGGAGAGTTTGTCATCAAGGACCCCGAAGAGGTGGCCCGACTGTGGGGTGCCCGCAAGTGCAAACCGCAGATGAACTACGACAAGCTGAGCAGAGCGCTTAGGTAAGAAAGGGGAACAACTATCGACTCGACTTAGGGATTCTGGGTATTGTAGGATGAAGAAATGCAGTAAACGGGTCTCTCTTGCAAAATAGGTTTGTTACACTTAGATTAAATCTATGTAAATACAGACCTGAAGTGGGGGAATCTGTAGTCATAGTGGGCTACAGTGTGTTTAACCTTTTACTCCAGCCTAATGCACCGGACTCAACTAATAGCTGTTATTAGAAGACTGTTTTTAGCTGATTTAAGACGGGCCAGAACAATGAGTGCTCTGGAGTGCCCCCCTGTTTGTTTTTCAAAGAGAAAGGGAGGAGAACAGAGTAGAAAGTGGGAGCGCGGTTCATCACGACTTGTTGGTCTCGGATGTACGTCAAGGTCCCTCGTTTTAACGAGACCGCTCATTTAGACAACCTTGTCTTTAGAAACACACGCTGCAGAGCACACGTGGGAAGCCGAGAGCTTTTATTTAGTCCGCAGTCTGTTCTCGCTCTTTTTTTTCGCTCACTCAATTTCACACACACACACACACCACACGCATATCTCTGGCTGCCACACACTGGCTTGTCAGCGTCACCTTCATGTCGTAGGTTGGTGTGGGTCAGATAGTGCTCATCCTACCAATAACTCGTCACAGCTGCTTTCTCTGCCAGTCCTCCTCCATCCCATCTGCGCCTTGTCGGTTTGTTTCTATGGTGTACCAGTCTCCTCGACCGGTCTGACCTAACGTCTATGGTACTTTCTTCTGTCATAAAACTCTGCAATGAAAGGAGCTTTTTAAATTCTGAAGTAATTGAAACATGGCAATGTTCTTCCCTCATTAGGGTTTAGGATTGGATTAGGGGCTGCGAAGTGTGTGTGTGTGTGTGTTAGTGTTTAGAATGTACTTTAAAGCTGTGTCATAGAGGCAGTAGTAACGTTAGCACTTTGTTTGAAGTGAGTTCAATTGTTCTTCAAAGCACCGTAGAGCAAGCTTGAGCCCTTGTGTGTCTGCATGTTTCTCCCAGCTCTCTCTGTTTGTTTGTGCTTGTGTGTGTGTGTGTGTGTGTGCTTGCTTGCATGTGTCAACTCCAGTAAAGTCATTCACCGTATCACGTGTGTGTGTCTGTCTGTCTTCCTGGCCTTTCCCCCACGTGTTCGAGTGTTCTCTCTCTCTGCGCCTGTGAACATTTACGTTCCAGTCCAAACCTGACTCCACTTCACATCTATATCAAAGTAAGCACTAGGAAGCCTCCTACTATTACTGCCATTTAGCGTGTGTAGGTGGGAGCCCTCTAGTCATAGTGGTAGCCACTGCAATCGGGAGAGGCCCTTCATCCATTGAGTCCTCACTGTGCCGGCGCGAGAGGTTCAGCAGTGAGACGAGCTAGAGCTAGCTACCTTTGGTTCACCGGCCACAATGGCTGAGGACTTCCTTCCACTCCTAGTGCAACTGAAGTCCTTAGACTGAGTCCCTGCGTGTTCATTTGGCCATTGTTTGGAAAGGTTTGTCTCATTGAGGTGAAACATATCCTACTATTCTCCTGTGTGTGTGTGTGTGTGTGTGTGTGTGTGTGTGTGTGTGTGTGTGCGTGCGTGCGCTCATTACGTTTCGTATTGTCATGGTTACCGCACCTAATGATACCCTTAGATCAGGGCCCTCCAACCCCGTTGCTGGAGAGCTACCGTCCTGTAGGTTTTCACTCCAACCCTCATCGAGCCCACCTGATTGCAGTCGTCTGGTTGATAAGCTGAACCAGGTTGGTTACAACTGTGGTTGGAGGAGGGTAACTCTCTAGGAAACAGGGTTGGAAACCCTTGCCTTAGATAAATAGCAATACAATTACATTGTAATACAATTACATTGTAATACAATTACATAGTAATAGATACTGCATGTCTTTTTGGGGGGGGGTTCTGTGTATCACACTCAGTAGGACCACAATGTGGTGTCTTTTTGTGCCATCGAATGTATTTCATCCTTATTTAACGGTGCAAATTGAACAAATAGCGAGTAACCGTGTAAACCTTGACCCCGCAGATATTACTACAACAAGAGAATCCTCCACAAGACCAAAGGGAAGAGGTTCACCTACAAGTTCAACTTCAACAAGCTGGTGCTGGTCAACTACCCCTTCATCGACATGGGCTCTGGTGAGTACTCTGTCTCTAGTCTGGTTGAAAATCCACCGGGAGACCATCACTGGCACAGTTTTTTTAAAGATACTATAGATTAATACGTTGTAAATGTCAATCATTTTGCAAGTCTTAAAGCACTTCCACAAAGTCCTCATATGCATTTACTGACGTCTGATCGTTGGGAGATTTGATTTCTGTATCTGTCCAGTTCTAAACATTTTAAAGGCTAGCTACGCCAATACAGGGCCCTAATGTGCCTGAGAGCCTAACACGTACTGGCACCATTTTGTTGTGGAAGCGGCTACAATGACTGACAGGTAATGACGTGGACTAAATGCTTAAAATACTCTTCCATCTCCCATCAGGTTTATGTAGTGGAGCGATGTTTGCATATTGCATATTTGTTTATATGCTTCATACCAAGTGTTTCCTCTTTTTTTTTAAGGCCCCGGGGCAGTAATCACAGCCACACAGTGTAAATAGGGCACACTTGAAGCCTGATACCACGTGATGGAGTTTTTATTATACTCCATATGTGATGTGGTCTGGGTTTTGACATGTTTTGATCTAGTGGTCACACACACCCATGCCTCTCCGATGTTAACTCACTCAGCGGTTTTAGGAAAATGGAGCTACCCGACTCGTGTTTGTGATGGCAAAAAGAACGACTTTCCAATATTTAATTTTGGCACGGGCGAGGATGCCAAGAACTTGTTGTGCGCCACAATTTGGTATCGCAGGGCAGAAAAGGGGAATGTAACACGTGAGCAGTGGGTTTTCTCTCTCTGTCTCGGTCTGTGATTCTGTGTACAGTAACTTTTACTCTCACTCACCTGCTTTTTCTGACTTGGTTTCACTTTGACTCTGATTCTCCTTCTGTCACCCATTGCCTCACACTAACTGCTCGCTCTCTGTCTCTCGCTCTCTGTTTCATTCCTACCCTCTAACTCACTTGTCCTGTTCTCTGTCTCCAGGTAGGGGAGTCCCCCAGAGCGCCCCTCCCGTGCCGACCGGGGGCAGCCACTTCCGCTTCCCCCCCTCCACCCCGTCCGAGGTGCTCTCCCCCAATGAGGACCTGCGCAGCCCGGGCATGTTCAGCAGCGTGGCCCGCCGTATGGGCCGCGGCTCTGTCTCCGACTGCAGCGATGGCACCTCCACCAATTCTGAGCTGGAGGAAGGCGTGGGGGGTGAAGATCGTGGCGGCGTGGGCCCCGAACGGGCATTCCGCGGCCTCCTCCACCCCCGCCTCTCCCATGACTCGCTGTTTCGTGCCTACGGGGGACCCGGCGGGCTAGGCCGTCCCCCGCCCGGCCACAGGGTCCACGGTGACCCCATGTCTCCGTTCCCTGTGTCCCCACTGCCGGGCCCTGGGGGCCTCCTGGGGTCCACCCTGTCCCCAGCCCTGTCCATGACCCCTGGCTCCCACCTGCCCTACACCCCGTCCCCCTCCCTCAGCCCCATGCTGGGCTCCCACTTCTCCTTCAACCCGGACGACATGAAGCGCTACCTGCAGGCCCACCACCAGAGTGTCTACAACTACCACCTCAGCCCCAGAGCCTTCTTCCACTACCCCAACATCGTGGTCCCCCAGCCCCACAGGCCTTCTGCCGCCCCTGACAAGCCCATAACAGCCCACCACCATGCCCCGTCCATGCCCCACTCCCATTCGCTGCACCACCATCAAGGGGAGGAGCAGCACCCCTCGCCCTTCAAGTTCAAGCTGCAGCCGCCTCCGCTGGGGCGTAAACAGAGGGACTGCTCCGCCTCCTCTACCGGTGGGTCCTCCTCCAGCCTAGGCTCCTCCTACGCTGCTTTAGGGCTGCTCTCTAACTCCTCCTCAGTGGGCCCTCCCAAAATCAAGGTGAGCCAATCACTAACCAGATTAAGGGTCGCCTGACTAACCCCCAGTTTAATGTAAAAAGAGATGTGCTCATCAATGACTCCTCTGTTGTCTCTTGTTGTCTAGGTGGAGCCCGTCTCCGACATCGAGTCCGATGAGGAGGTGGAGGTGACCGACATCAGCGAGGAGGACGAGCTGCTCGACGACTACGAGGGCGACGTCTTCACCCCCCCTCATCCCACCAACGGAACCGCCCCTACCGCTATTACCAACCTGGGTGCCATCGCCGCTGATGACCTGGATGAGGATGTGTTCAAGACCCCCGCCGCCCCTCCCATGGGCCCTCTGACTCCCTCCTTGCTAGGCCTCAAGAGCGAGCCAGGCCAGGGACCTCCCATCAGCCCCGGCGGCACCCTCTGTATCCCCCTCAAGCTGCGCTTCAAACGCCGCTGGAGCGAGGACCAGAAGATGGAGGCCTATGGCGAGCGCGAGGAGGCCGAGGATAAGAAAGTGCGGGCGGAGAAGGAGGTGGTGGAGGAGCCAGCAAGGAGGGAGTCAGAGAATGGGGAGGGGCCAAGGAGAAGCCCGTCCATGAGTCTGGGTGCTCCTCCGGCCCAGCGCAGGGCCAGCTCCGAGCTGCAGAGAGCCACAGCCCAGCTGTCTCTGGAGAACCACGGAGCCTGTTGAGGCAGGGATACACACACAGAGAGAGAGAGACGATCTCATGCCCATACCTACATACACACTCATATAACCAAGCTTACGCATATACACAAGTGCCTGTGCGGAAGGCTTTTTTTTTTACTGTCATTTTGAACTGATTTAATAGTGAACATTAACACACAGCTCAACATGCTGTGACTGAGACACTAAGGCTGGCCATTAGATATCCCCTCTAAACAGAAGACCCTTCAGGGCCTAGTTCCAGGATCCATCCCTTAAATCTGTACGCTGCCTTAAGGTGCCTCCATCTCCCCTCAACATGTCCTCCCAGTAACGCCCTTAGCTCCTTAGCCTTTTATGTTGCATCAAAACAGATGGGAAAGAGTCCCTTCAGACCCACTCTCCCAGAAGGACCTTAATATTGCTGACACTGGGGGGGGGGGGCTGACATCACGACAATACATTCAACAGACTTGAAAAGAGATTACAGAAGTGCTTGTCTTGACGGGGACCTCCTACCAACTATTGTCAACTGTTCCATCACCTTTTATGACTAGGAAGGGATCTCAGGATTCAAAACAGAGACCTCCTTGTCCGCGTAGGTCTAATCAAGATCTCTTCGACAAGGACTGACTTAAGACTGAATTTGTGTCTGAGTGAGCCCTCCTTTTCACCAGACACTCTTTGATAATCGTCTCTCCGCAGACTTGAGCGTAGGGACAAAAACCATAATGGCGTGCAGATCTATAGAGGACGTGGATGGACTGACTGGAGACCCCCCGTCCCTGTCTCTTATGGCCTTCCTGTCACTCAAGTGTTGATTGACACCTACCATGGCAACAATGCAGTACCCAACCCAACCAGGCCTTAATGGACAGCTTTTGGGGACCCTACAAGACTTTTGCACAATCTTATAAGAAGAGCGGATCGAGGAAATGGGTAGTTAGTCCGCGCTTGGAATGGTGTTGAAATATTATCTTAAAGGTCTCCTCCTTTCCCCTCGTTTAAGCCGCTCCTGTTTCTCCCATTGAGGGTGCCTCAAAAAAAAAAGGGGGAGGACCGTATTTGGGGAGATGCGGTGGGGCATTTGCAGTGAACGGAGGGTTAGAAGTACCTCTGTATATACAATGTTCTTGAACCGAGACTGAAATTAATAGATTTTCCCCTCCCTCCCCAAGAAAGTATACCATGAATGTGAGTACCGAGGTGATATCAGGCAACTTCACAAAGCCTTTTTAGTGACATTTGAACTTTGCCCGTTTTAATGAACAAACCGGACAAATTGAGATTGTGCCTTTTTTTAAACTGACAGGTGACTTAAAGGAATTACCCCTGCCAAATAATGTGCTCACACTCTCCCACACACAGACACAATGTTGTTCCCTGACGTTCACACTCACGTAAAAAAAAATCTCATTGTTAACTCACATGGTACCTCCCCACAAACACACACACACACATACTTCTGTAGAAGCCTCAAGAGCATACCATACTGAAATGAGTTGGTGTGGCGTGGGAACAGACCGCATACACTGATTGCCACTTTGCCTTATTTGTTTTATACCATTTAAGAAACAGATGCTGAATAACTTAAACCAATACTACACATATATTTTATTTGAATATATTAAATACAAATGTTATATTTCAAAAAAATGTATAATTTGATATGAATCAGGAATTGTAATGGTAACTATATGTTGGGCATATATGAGGGAGGCCTCTTCTCTCCTTGCCCCTCTTGACTGTGGAACTGCATTGAAAAGGGTCCTTGTGCAAGAGGAATCAGAACATGGTTCTGTTTGTAATGTAAAAATAAGTATTCTGTTTAGGGGTTGAAGGATGGTGAGTGTAAAGGGACAGTAAATGAACAAATAATGGAGAAATGTTAGATCTTGGACCCTGAACCTCAGCTTTTACGACCAGGCTCACCCCTTCTCGACACCCCAAATGCTCCTGGGAACACAGGGACTAGGAGCCTTTTGAGGTCTACTGAACCCGCCTTTTGTCTTGGACCATGAACTATACTAGGAGAATGCATCAGCAACACTCCACCACCTGTGTGTACACATGTGAGGTAGACCTGGTCTCCTGAGAGGGGTGGAAATGCGTAAATGTGGCTAACCTAGAGTAAAAGGAAAGTGACATCACTAGCGACATGATTTCCCACCCCCGTACTAGTCCCTCTGGCTTTGTAGGCGCTTAACCAGAGAAACCACCACCGCCCAAGCAGGATATGACATCACAAAACCTCGGAGAGGGACTTCCCGTAATCTGAGAAGACTCTTTGCAGGTGCCATCTACTGCGTATAGGCCCCTCCAGCTGGGTAACACAACAAGATCCAGGCCAAAATAAGACGTGCCCAGAGTTTGTTCATAGCGCTAGTGTGGCGTGAGTGGGTGTCTAAGCAGCTGTTGGTGTTGCCTTAAGGCGTCCGCATGCTTCCCAGCAGAAACCGTTCAGAAGAGTTTGTGGATATATTATGCTTACACTTTGGACTTCGGTAAGGTTTTTTCGGCTGTTTGGGCACATTACATTTTTTCTCGAAGGAAACCGACAGTAGCTGAAGTCTATGCCCCTTCTTCGGTGATTGGTCAACAGTAGGGATTCTTCAATAAAGTCTTAGTTGTCATTCAAGGAGAGACGACTCATTTTCATGCACATTTTTTTGTTTAGAAATACTGCACCCACTTAGTTAGGTTTAAAATTGCGCGACTAAGATCTCTGCAAAAACTTCAATTAATTACATATTTCTTGAGTTATTCTGACTATTTTGAGGAAGTGTATACTGGCTACGGCATCTCAAAATGGACAAACCGTACTATTGATGCTTTTCCCCCATTTTTTTCAAGCGAATGTCTTTAAGGGAGTTTTGCGAACACAGTCATTCGGTTTGGGACCAGTCAAACAGAAGCATGCTGATGCCTTTAGCCACCCAGCTAGTCTTTTGTCCCGCCTTGCATTGTAACTGACAGCTGCCTTAATTGTTGCTTAGAAAGAAAAATTAAATCACCATTTTTTTTCCTACTATGTTGATACTTTTCCCTCAATATCATCATTGCTGTTTATTTTTCAAAATATAATATTACTGTCATTATTATTATTATTATTATTATTATTATTAACATGATTTACTATTTGATTATTTTGTACTCTGGGCCTACCTCTTTTCCATGGCTATTTGAATCTCTCATGAGTTTAGTGTTTTATTTTTCAGTACGTATTTTCCAGACAATGACAACTCCTCCATCTTACACTTATAACTACTATTTTAGTTCAGATAACTTCAACTAAGCTGTTTGTATTTGTAATTGTTGACACATGGAAAAGAGGGGCTCACATAATCCTATCACATTACCTTCGTTTTGAAATATCTTTTTTGGTCTTGTGTATATATATTATTTTTCACTTTTGGGAGGACTCTGTGAGGAAAAAGATATTGTATTATTTGAAAGGTGACCATCTCTCTCTCTCTCTCTTCTTTCACTCTTCTCAGCGGTTATTTAACACTCAAACTGAGAGATGAGACTCCATGCCTTTCTGTTTCTCTTGTATTTTTCACCCCTTATTTGTAATTAAATTGTAATCAGGGTTCATTAAAACAGGTAAAAATTGACAAGTGTCTGTATTTTTTAATAGAGGACTTACACGAGGTTTATTACATTAGTTAGTCCGGGGCAATGCTTTTGTACCTGTGAATGTGTTAGTCATAGATATAGACTGAACAAAAATATAAACGCAACATGTAAAGTGTTGGTCCCATGTTTCAGGAGCTGAAATAAAAGACCCCAGAAGTTGTCCAAATGCACAAAAAGCTTATTTATCTCAAATGTTGTGCAATAATTAATTTAAATCCCTGTTAGTGAGCATTTCTCCTTTGCCAAGGTGGCTGGAGTATCAAGAAGCTGATTAAACAGCATGATCATTATACAGGTGCACATTGTGCTAGGGACAATAAAAGACCACTCTAAAATGTGCACTTTTGTCACACAACACAATGCCACATATATCTCAAGTTGAGGGAGCATGCAATTGGCATGCTGACTGCAGAAATGTCCACCAGAGCTGTTGCCAGAGAATTGAATGTTCAATGTGAATGTGACTGCAGTTCGGCGTCATAACTGACTTCAGTGGGCAAATGCTCACCTTCGATGGCCACGGGCATGCTTGAGACGTGTGCTCTCCACGGCTGAGTCCCGGTTTCAACTGTACCAGGCAGATGGCAGACAGCGTGTATGGCATCGTGTGGGCGAGCGGTTTGCTGATGTGCTTCATGGTGGTGTTATGTTATGGACAGGCATAAGCTAAGGACAACTAACACAATTGCGTTTTATCGATGGCAATTTGAATGCACAGAGATACTGTGACGAGATCCTGAGGCCCATTGGCATACCATTCATCGGCCGCGATCATCACCTGTTCCAGCATGATGATGAGGATGCACGCCCCATGTCGCAAGTATCTGTACACAATTCCTGGAAGTTGAAAATGTCCTAGATCTTCCATGGTTTGCATACTCTCAAGACATGTCATCCATTGACCATGTTTTCAATATCCAGCAGTTTCACACAGCCATTGAAGAGGCAAATGGTCACACCAGATAGTGAATGGATACATTTATTTTAATTTTAATTAGGGTGGTTGACCAACATGCCTCTATTCCCAGCCATGTGAAATCCATAGATTAGGGCCTAATATTCATATATATATACTAAACAAAGACAAAACAACTTTCTAAGATTTTACGGAGTTACGGTTCCTATAAGGAAATCAGTCAATTTAAATTGAATCAAATATTTATGCTGTTAAGCTAGCTTCACAACTCCGTTAACAATAATGTTGTGTCTTCATGTCGAGGTTTGTGCAGATGTAACTTTTCGTACATTTTTCTCCTGAACATCCGACAATGGCCATCTCTCGCAAATGACTCTCGTGACAGCCATTGCAAAGTATGAATGGAACAAGTCATTTACAAGTGCCTTCAGAAGTTTTCAGAACCCTTGACTTATTCTACATGTTACAGCCTGAATTCTACACACAATATCCCATAATGTCAAAGTGCAAATGTGCTTTTAGAAACGTTAGCAGATTTATTTGAAATGAAATACAGAAATATCTCATCTACATACACTACCTGTCAAAGGTTTAAGAACATCTACTCGTTCAAGGGTTTTGCTTTATTTTTCAATGTTCTACATTGTAGAATAATAGTGAAGACATCAACTATGAAATAACACATGGAATCGTGTAGTGACCAAAAAAAAGTCTTAAACAAATCAAAATCTATTTTATATATTTGAGATTCTTCAAATAGCTACTTTTTGCCTTGATGACAGCTTTGCAGACTCTTGGAATTCTCTCAACCAGCTTCACCTGGACTGCTTTTCCAACAGTCTTGAAGGAGTTCCCACATGCTGAGCACTTGTTGCCTGCTTTTCCTTCACTCTACGCGTCCGACTCAGCCCAAACTATCTCAATTTGGTTGAGGTCGGGGGATTGTGGAGGCCAGGTCATCTGATGCAGCACTCCATCACTCTCCTTCTTGGTAAAATAGCCTTACACGGCCTGTTGAAAAACAAATGATAGTCCCACAAAGCCCAAACCAGAATGCTGTGGTAGCCATGCTGGTTAAGTGTGCCTTATTGTAAATAAATCACAGACAGTGTCACCAGCAACGCACCCCCACACCATAACACCACCGCCATGATTTACGGTGGGAAATACACATGCAGAGATCTGTTCACCCACAGCGCGTCTCAGAAAGACACAGTGATTGGAACCAAAAATCTCCAATTTGGACTCCAGACCAAAGGACAAATTTACACCGGTCTAATGTCCATTGCTCATTTTATTGACCCAAGCAAGTCTTATTATTTGGGTCCTTTAGTAGTGGTTTCTTTGCAGCAATTCGACCATGAAGTCCTGATTCATACAGTCTCCTCTGAACAGTTGATGTTGAGATGTGTCTGTTACATGAACTCTGTGAAGCATTTATTTGGGCTGCAATTTCTGAGGCTGGTAACTTTAATGAACTTATCCTCTGCAGCAGAAGTAACTCTGGGTCTTCCATTCCTGTGGCGGTCCTCATGAGAGCCAGTTTCATCATAGTGCTTGATGGTTTTTGCGACTGCACTTGAAGAAACTTTCAAAGTTCTTAATGTTCCGTATTGACTGACCTTCTTAAAGTAATGATGGACTGTCTTTTTTTTTTGCTTATTTGAGCTGTTCTTGCCATAATAGGGCTATCTTCTGTATACCACCCCAACCTTGTCACACCACAATTGATTGGCTCAAACGCATTAAGGAAAGAAATTCCACAAATGTACTTTTTAAGAAGGTACACCTGTTAATTGAAATGCATTCCAGGTGACTACCTCATGAAGCTGGTTGAGAGAATGCCAAGAGTGTGCAAAGCTGTCATCAAGGCAAAGGGTGGCTATTTGAAGAATCTCAAATATATAAAATAGATTTTGATTTGTTTAACACTTTTTTGGTTACTACACGATTCCATATGTGTTAATTGATAGTTTTAATGTCTTCAATATTATTCTATAATGTAGAAAATAGTACAAATAACAAAAAACCCTTGTTCTAAAACTGTTCTAAAACTTTTGACTGGTGTTGTAAGTATCAGACAAAAGCAGGCAGTACCAGTGACTCGCTCAATACGGAAGTAGACAGATGCTGCACTACAGGACTGTTTTGCTAGCACAGACTGGAATATGTTCCGGGATTCATCCAATGGCATTAAGGAATACACCTCCTTAGTCATCGGCTTAATCAATAAGTGCATCGATGACGTCCTCCCCACAGTGACTGTATGTACATATCCCAACCAGAAGCCATGGATTACAGGCAACATCTGGATCGAGCTAAAGGCTAGAGCTGCTGCTTTCAAGGAGCGGGAGACTAATCCGGACACTTATAAGAAATCCTGCAATGCCCTCAGACAAACAATCAAACAAGCAGTGTCAATACAGGATTAAGATTGAATCCTACTACACCGGCTCTGATGCTCTTCGGATGTGGCAGGGCTTGAAAACTATTACAAAGGGAAACTCAAAGGGAAACCCAGACGTGAGCTGCCCAGTGACACAAGCCTACCAGAGCTTGCTTCAGTGCTCGATTCGAGGCAAGCAGCCCTGAATCATGCATGATAGCACCAGCTGTTCTGGATGACTGTGTGATAACGCTCTCGGTAGCCGACGTGAACAAAACCATTAAACAGGTCAACATTCACAAAGCCGCTGGGCCAGAGGGATTACCAGGACGTGTACTCAAAGCGTAGACCAACTGTCAAGTGTCTTCACTGATATTTTCAACCTCTCCCTGACCGAGTCTGTAATACCTACATGTTTCAAGCAGACCACCATAGTCCCTGTGCTCAAGGAACTGAAGGTAACCTGCCTAAATGATTACCTCCCTGTGGCACTCACATCAGTAGCCATGAAGTGCTTTGAAAGGCTGGTCATGGTTCACATCAACAGCATCCTCCCGGACACCCTAGACCCACTCCAATTCGTATACCGCCCCAACAGATCCACAAATGACGCAATCTCAATCGCACTCCACACTGCCCCACTCGACAATTTACATTAACCCCCCCCCATTTTGTACACTGCTGCTACTCGCGGTTTATTATCTATGCATAGTCACTTCACCCCCACCTGCATGTACAAATTACCTCAACTAACCTGTACTCCCGCACATTGACTCGGTACTGGTGCCCCCTGTATATAGTCTTGTTATTGTGTTACTTTTTATTATAATTTTTTATTTTAGTCTCCTTGGTAAATATTTCCTTAACTCTTCTTGAACTGCACTGTTGGTTCAGGGCTTGTAATAAGAATTTCACTGTAAACGTCTACACCTGTTGTATTTGGCTCATGCGACAAATAAAGTTTGATTCGATATTCACACCCCTGAGTCAGGACTTTGTGGAAGCACGTTTTGTGGCGATTACAGCTTTGAGTTGTCTTTGGTACGTCTGTATTAGCTTTACACATATGGATTTGGGGATTTTCTCCCATTTTCCTAAATTCGATGGAGAGCGACAGTGAACAGCAATCTTCAAGTCTTCCACAGATTTTCAATGGCAATCAAGTCTGAGCTTTGGCTGGGCAACTCAAGGACTTCTCACATTCTTGTTCAGAAGCCATTCAAGCGTTGCTTTGGATGTACGCTTGGAGTTATTGTTCTGTTGGAACGTACATTTTCACCCCAGTCTAAGGTTGTTTGTACTCTGAAGCAGCTTATCGTCAAGGTTTTTCCTGTATTTGGCTCCATTTATTGTTTGCGTTATCCTTACCAGTCTCCCACTCCCTGACAGTGAAAAGCATCCCCGTAGCACAATGCTGCCACCACCATGCTTCACGGTAGGCATGGTGTTAGACAGGTGATGAGTTGTACCTGGTTTTCTCCAGACATAGCACTTTGCAATCAGGCCAAATAGTTCAATTGGTCTCATCTGACCACAGATTTTTGGGCTTTTATGATCGGAGTCTTTCACGTGCTTTCTTGCAAACTCCAGGCGTGCCGTCGTGCCTTTTTCTCAGGAGTGGCTTCTGTCTGGCCAGTCGGTGAAGTGTTGTAGAGAATGTTGTACTTTTGGCCGGTTCTCCCATCTCAGCCAAGGAACTTCTGTAGTTCTGTCAGAGTGGTCATTGGGGTCTTGGTCACCTTCCTGAACAAAGTTCTTCTTGCCTGGTTTTTCAGTTTGGTCGGATGTCCAGCTCTTGGCAGAGTCTGGGTAGTTCAGTATTTTTTCAATTTCCCAATGATTGAGGCCACTGTGCTTTTGGAAGCTTTCAACACTCTGGCAAGTTTTATACCCTTCCCCAGATATATGCCTCATCACAATTCTATCTTGGAGATCTACGGACAGTTCCTTGGAGTTCACGGTATAGTTTCTGCTTTGACATGCACTGTCAACTGTGGGACTGACGGGTGTGTTTCTTTCTAAATCATGTCCAAAGAATTGAATTAGCCACAGGTGGACGCCAATCAAGTTTTAGCGACATCTCAATGATATCTCAAGGATGACCAAAGGAAATTGGATGCACCTGAGCTCAATTTGAAGTGTCAAAGTAAAGGGGTGTGAATACTTATGTAAATGAGAGATTTCTGCATTACATTTTCACTACATTTGCTAAACCTTTAAACATGTTTTCAATGTAATTATGGACTATTGTGTTTAGATGGGTGATAGAAAATATTGAATCCATTTTGAATTCAGGCTGTAACACAACAAAATATAGAATAATTTAAGGGGTATGAATATTTTCTAAAGGCACTGTGGCCAGTGTAATGGAGGTACTCAGACAGGAATTGAGTGTGCATGTATGTGTGTTTCTTTGAAGAGTGTAACTGTTTGTTTAAATCCTTTTGTATGGTGTTATTCCATATTCTATCTGTCTTGGGTGTCATTATACATCCTTCACTATTCAGATTCCATCCCCTTGATTCTGTGACATGTTCAAACCCATCCATAACTGGACTCTTATTGCTGTGCTTAAAATAGATTTTTTTTTAACTTGAAAGCTAGTAAATATCACGACCAACTAGCTCTTGTTGTTGAAGGCCAGTAAACATCACGACCAACCAAACTCCTTAACGGAGAAGTAGGCTGCACTGAAAGATGCAGGAACTGACCTGGGATTTTCCCATGGCTTTCCTTAACTTGGAGACTGCCCCCCCCTCTGCTGGTCATTTACGGTCCTGTTTTGAGACAAGTTCAGTAGTGTACTATGTCAGTGTCTCCAACCAGTAACGTACGCAGGATACGATTGGAAATATCAGAACTATATCGTTGAATACAAAATAATATTTAATTGATGGTTATGTAATTATAACTAGTATATCTTTCTATAGTAAATACTAGATGAAATAGGACTGCAAAATACATTGTTAGGGCTAACAGTCCTTGTTAAATGATGTATGCACATACCGATTTTGCATACAGATATGCTGTCCTCAAAATGGGGAGAAGGGGGCTGTTTGAGTACAGAAATGTACAAAAAGTGTCCTTTAAAAATTAAGATATGTCCTAATAAGAGGAAAAATGTCCTCAATTAAGATCATAAAGCCTAGTTTAGTTGTCCTAGAGAGAGGTCAGGTGGCCACTCCATGTTCATTGAGGCAAAGGGTAAGAGGGGACATTCTGGACTTTAAAACATCCACTTTTTACGTTTCTTATTTGTGATATTTATCCTTTAATCCGAGAGACATGTAAGTGCTTAAAATTAAATAAAAGCTACAACGCATTGCTTGTTACTTTAACTTGACTAAATATAAACAAGTCTGCCACTCAAAAACACATACCAAGAGGCATTTAGGGACAGACATACACGTTTAAAATCTTAAGATAAAAAGGCTTTTATGATTGGACAATTACATAAAAGATGCTGCATTTCCAAAATGTATCTGAGGGGAAATGGCCTGTCTAGAACATGGATGTGTTAACATGCTTTTTTGAAGGACCTTTTGCAGGTTATTCAGAGAACCAGAAGATGGTCACGACAAAACTATCCAAAACCTCACCCGACCCCCTAGCCTTAGGAATATTAAGATATTATATCACTCTAAAAACATTGCATATCACCCTTTGATACCTTGCAGTGTTTAACACTCCCTCTATTATCCCTGACAGTTCCTCATGCTTTAGGACCTGTCCCAACAACATGTAAATGTATCTCTCCTCTCTGCTTTTATCGCCCTATCAGACTCCTCCTCCATCATCGTCTCTCACTGTCACCTCTCATTGGAGCGAATGTCATCAGGTGATCTCTCCCTGCTCTACATTTGCCAGTCTAACTTTCATCAAATCTTATGCAGAGCAGCTCACCAGGGGGCTCTGTTCCACAAAAGTTGATTGACAGGACACTTTGAGCTGCCCGCTGGGAGGGTTTGTTGCCTGGCCCTAGGCTGAGGGCAGAGGTCAACATTTTGAGAAGAGATGGAGGCCGGGCCCGAAGAACAAGATCACAAAGACTGCTAATTATCCTCAGTTGTGTGCGTCGCCATAGTAACCCACTGTTTTATACTCTCACTAACTCAACACAGACAGATAATGTTGTGTGTCAACTAGTGGATATAGCAAATTGTTTATTTTGTGCAAAAAAATATTGAAATGATTTATTTGACAGAACTTTTCTGTGATTGAGGAAACTAGTTGATAGAATGGTAGCACTTACATTTTTTTTACGGTAGTTTTCTAAAAATAAAAAATTAAGAATTCTACACAATTGGTAACTACATAACGTTAACATAATTTATTTATAATTAGCAGAAACAAATAAGTTATTCAAAGGTTATTAAAATGTAATTAACATTTTGTAGTCAATATGCAACTATGTGCTGTAAAATAAAGTTATATCAATAGAACTGTGGGCCTTGTCTGCTTTGTGCAGGTCTATAGGCTTCTGATGGTATGCATCTATAGAACTCCAGCTTATTGCATCATGGGTTACATAGTGTACACTTGTCCTTGCCTTTGTTTACATTGGTTTACAACACATATTGTTCTGTGCTATTTTTCGAGGAGACCTCCATTATAATCCTTTTCTGAACATAAGGTGCTGGTTGCATGGACCCAAGGTAAGCCTAACCTTGGAGTACAAAGCATGTTCAATGTACAGTTTACAGTGAAAGTACTTTTATTCCAGGGTCCTTGCAACCAATTGGAGACACAGACTGCATCAAGCCCCTTTTGTAAACAGAAACTCAAAGCCCAAGAGTTATTGTGTGTGTGAGAGCATACGTGTGTGCAGGAGTATGATTGCGCGTGTGTGTGTGTTTGTGTATTTAGGGAGAGAGATTGGCCTGGACAGCATGTGAGCCAGATCCCTGTGATCGGGATTCATTACCAGTGTGTCATGTGAATGGGAGAGCTACTTTTCAAACCTGACCAGACTCACCACTTGAACTCTGCCCACAGTAGCAGCGTTGCGTGTCAGTGCATGTTTACTGTGTGCTGTCTCCTCTCTGTCCATGCAGATATCCTCAGTGAGCCAGTGTCACAGAGGGATTGAGTGTTCCCACATAGGTATGCGTTTATGTAATGTGGATATACGATTTTTGCTTTCCTACATGGAGTATTTATCATGCTCCTAAAAAGGGCTCTGAGATAAGAACAGGATTAGGTGTAATGGGTTATGATGCAGCTATAATGCATTGTAAGACTTGTCATGCCCAGGCATAGTACCCTTGTAAAAGCCTTATAATCGTCACATAATGATTTTTGACAAATTGCTTTTTAGAATGATTTTAAAATAGTATGAAATAATATAAGCCTTATTATAAGTCATTGTAATGTTTTTATGCAGAGTTATAAACCAGGCTTTACTGTAGGTAAAATGTTACCAGATTACTCAACGAGCTCATTCAAAAACGAGAGATTCTGCATGATGTTTGCATCTCTATATCACCGGCTTACGAAATCCTTTCTCAAAGTTACTTCTCTCATATTCTGTTGTCCTACATTTCTGATGATGCGTAGACACTGTGAATGAACACAGACTGCTGAGAGACTGCAGTGCTCTACCCATCAAGGCGTGGAACGGCTTGCATATCTCTGTGTGTGTGTGTGTGTGTGTGTGCGTGTATGTCTGTGCACCTTCTGTGTGTGTGTGCGTGCACGTACAGCGTGTGTGTGTGCATGTGCAGTATGTGTGTATGAGCCTGGTATGTAGGCCTATGCATGCGCATATATGTGTACGAGCTTGGCATGTGTGTATGCGCGTCTATGCATGCATGTATGTGTGTATGAACCTGCTCTGTGTGTGCGTGTGTGTGTGCACTTCCACGCACAAAGGTTACGTAACACCCTAACATGTTATAACTACATGGTATGTGCGTGACAAACACACTTCATTGCCACAGTAAGCAGAACTATAGTGTTGACCAAGACCAGTCCATTCACCGTCTGTACATGCAGGAAACAGTGCACAGTGTGTTGCACTGCTACAAACCAATCCACGAACATGATACCTATCATCATCATGAAATGTTATAGAGGAATATATATGGCTCATTCCCTTAGGAACAGTAATCCTAGGTTTAGACTCATTTACTCTGGACCCTTCCTGTTTGGCTCAGCTGATGGCAACAAGCACGATGACTTCATCACAGTACTTGGTCATTGGCCTAGAGACCCTCTATCATTTGGCCAATCGTAGATTGATTTGGTGACGTTAGCTTTACAGTCTATCGGTTGGATGGGGAGGCGGGACAAAGCGCGCACTGACGTCAACGATAGTATATAGAGCGCTGTGATTGGCTAGACTGGCTAATGTAAAGGAAAATAATTAAAATATCAAAGGATACAAGAGGGGAAAAACACGGATAAAAAACATATATTCGAAATAAATAGCAAAAATGGACATTCATAATGTCTAGGTTTTCGATGTCACTTGCTTGAGCGCATTGATCAGCGAAAATAAACAGCTCTAAACTTTTTTTCTATCCCATTCCCCTCCCCATTTACTTGCTGGTTGAACGTCACTTGCCTCTTCTATACTGGTCATGTAAGCTACAGGTTAAATGTTTTTTAAATTATTATTATTTTACAACAGATGTCCTTATATTACCACAACTGCAAAACACGAGCGTTAAAGAACATCAGGTCCCAAATTCCAATTTTTATAGGACTGTTATCTCCGCTGTATGCGTTTGTAGATTGGTGAGGAGTGTTATTTTTATTCCATTCGCCCGCCTACTCCCTGTCAGCAGACCTCCCCTAAAGCACTATTGGATGCCGCAGCCCTGTCCTAAACAGCTGTTTGGTGTTTTGCCACAGCACGATTCGACTAAACACGGTGTCAATCAAATATACATGGCCATGTAGTTCCTTGGATTCATGAAATCTACTGGCTACTGTACTCAAATGTGTCCTCTGATTGGCTAGATGGACTAGTGTCAAGGCTTTGGGCTTCATTCACCATTTTGCGACTGTAGAGTAGAATGTACAGAGCAGTCAGTAGTTTTTCCTCCTTTAAGTTGCTTTACAGAAGAAAGATAATGTGACAGTCTGTTAAATGTCAACCCTGGATATCCGACCATAGGCCTGCTAACGATTTCGCTACTGACTCGATAAATATCTGCATTGAAAATAATTTTGTGGTGAGTAAAACCTACAAATCTTTCTTCTGCAGCGCTGCAGTAGCCTGTTTTGCTTTGTCGACCTGCTACGTTGTAGACGTTGCCAATAATAAGCACCCTCTGTAACTACTAATACAATTATATATTCATTTTTTATAAAAACTACGGAGAGAAGTAAAGAGAGGATTGGATGCCACACTTAATGAAAAGGGAGCGGTGCGGGTGGATTGTCAGCCTAAAACTTTTCCCCCAGAAAATATTCAACGCCATAACTGCCATTATTAAGACTGAGACTTCCTAGAAGTGTTTTTCTCAGGTTGCGATTGAAAGCAAACATCGAAGCAATCTGCATCACCCACATAGTTATTAGCTTTATTATCTCTACCTTGGCTACTATTCGTGATACAAAATGTCTATTTGAATCTGTCCTTCGCCTGCAGGCTTGTGGGCCGCGTTTCTGCGTTGTGTCCACAATTTTTTTACTTTTTATTGTAACTTAATGTACAACGTTGCAGTTTGCACTCGCCGGTAAATTAGTTCCTAAGTTGCATCCAGTAATGTCCACATTTGACAACGGTTGTCACGAATGAATTCGCAGCATAATTACTTTGGCTGCTGTCGCACGATGTAACGTTCATGACATAATTGTTCGATTTAAGTAAGCCTAAATCTGTTTGTCAATACCTTTTGATGAGTTGTTCCACAGCACCATATTTTGGAATTACTAGGCCTTTAAGTGTTTAATGTCCCGTGTTAAATGTTCCACGAAGAAGATTTTGCTAAGCGGCCTTGTGTTGTTAGACCTGCGTCACTGGACTTCACGGCCCTGTTGTGTAGTAAGCTGATAGTAATCGCAAAAGCACTACGACCAATAAGAGTGGTTGACACACATACCGCACGGCAACGTTACTATTCAGCAAAAGTAACAGTTCCCCGGTTCTTGCATTCGTTTGCATTTAACAGTACTTCAGTTTAGGGTTGTTGCTTGTTTTTGATCTACATTCAGCCTAAGTACTTTGGTAGGCAGGCCCTACGTGAAGTTTGTAAATTATCCGGTAGTTGCACTATAGGTCAATGTTCTCCAGTAGTTCTCATCGTTTTATAGTTATGTATCGAAATTGTAGAGGTGGAAATTCATCCCACTGTGCACACACCGGTTGAATCAACGTCCCCCCCCCCACTTCGTTTAAATTACATTACGTTTAACCAACGTAGAATTGACGTTTGTGCACATTGGGATGTTATGTGAACATTGATTTTCATTATGCTCACATAGAGGATATTACCACAAGTTCTCCAATGGTGACCAATGACAATGCTATAACATGGTAATAGTTCAGCATGCTAGGGTTTATACAGCATAGATATGGGCAAAATATATTTTTGTAACCTGTATTTAACTAAGAACAAATTCTTATGTACAATGACGGCCTACACCGGCCAAACCCGGACGACGCTGGGCCATTTGTGCGACGCCCTCCCTATGGGACTCCCAATCACGGCCGGTTGTGAAACAGCCTGGATTCAAACCAGGGATTCGAACTAGTGACGCCTCTAGCACTGAGATCCAGTGTCTTAGACAGCTGCGCCACTCTGGAGCCCGATTGAACGTTGATGCAATATTGATAAATGGATAAGGCTCATACATTTAGAAGGGAAATGCGTTGTAACCTTCATTTATCGAAATTGTTATAATTATGACACTCACCCACATACTTGCCAGGTGTCCACTATTGAGTAAACAATGTGCACACTTCTAACTTGAAAAAAGTGAGGCAACAAATGACTTCACGGTGACAGTTCTTTGAAAGCAATCGCAAGTCTCCCAAATATAATTTGCATAACACAGGTACTGGTTTGTAACTGTGTGTATTATCAAACAGCAGTTTACGTGTAGTGTGGTCACAACAACGCAGGTCTGTAGTTTCTCATTACAAGTAGATAGATACCTTGGAGTTCTGTACAGCAAAAATAATTCAATTACTAGATGTACATGACATTGTAACAACCTAATATTCAATAAATATAATTTCTCCATGACATACAGCATTCAATCCTAACGTGATGAAAGCAAACTCATACTCCACAATATCATTTTGTCTAGACTTTGATGTTTGTCTTTGGTCCTGCTTTGTTAGAGGATTAGATAGACTTTTTGTTGAATCACGGCGTTGTGTTGTCTGAAACTCTGAGGCGGACGGGAACTGTGTGCTGGAACAAACGACCCAGAATGTAAGCATGCTAGGCCTACAACACATGGCGCTGCCTGTTTCAATAGAAAACCCAAACCAAACCTGTTGGTTTTCAGTTCGTCTCTGTCAACCAAATTTGTCAGCATTCGAGCAACATCGATGTTTTCCCTGGCAGTGAAAAATGCCTCTAAATGAGAGAGTGGTTGTTGGTATGAAATCTAAGGAGAAGAGAGGGCTAAAGAGAGAGGATAATGAAGTAGCAGGAAGTTAGGTAATGGTCCATGACAGGAAGTGTGGATTGTAGGGGCGGATTGGTTCAGCTACGAAATAGATGAAGGTCACCACCGAGAACCAGAGAGAGAGAGAGAAAGAATGAGTGAGTAAGAGAAAGAGAGAAATGCGAGTGAACAAGAAGGAATTCCCCCTCCTCAACTGTCATAGCCAAGAAACCAGGGAGAGAGATAGAGACAGTGTGTCTGTGTGTCTGTGTGTGTGCCTCTGTGTGTGTGTGTGGGTGCAGACTTGTCTGGACAAGCATTTCCAAATGTGCTCGCCACTATTCTGCTATATTGTTATATTACTTTACACACTATATAAGATTGCTTCATTATGGTTTCATTTGTATTCACACAGTGTTATGTGTATAATTATATGTGATACTTAAATCTTTTCTCTTGCCCATTCACCCTCTGAATGGCACACACACACACACACACACATACACACACACACACACACACACACACACACAATCCGTGTCTCAGTTGTATCAAGACTTAGCTTTCACCTGGATTCATGTGGTCAGTCTATGTAATGGAAAAAAAAGCAGTTTTCCCTAATATTTTGTACACTCAGTGAAATTCATGTGAAATGATTTTATAATAAAATGGTAATACCCATTACTTCTTGAGTTGAATGATACATCGTTCATATCAAGAATGAATGCATTACCAAGGACACAAAATACATGGCTTTATAGAATAGGTCTGTATTTGAAATTATTTGGTCAAACTGGGCCCAGTTCTTCTTTGACGACCACTTCTCCCCACCGCTACCTTACCTGGTGAATAGGATTTGTATAATCCCACAATGCATTCGCCACATGAATAATCCATCCCTTGTTACGCTCTGCTCTGTTTCAGGGTCTGGAATAAGGTGGAAAGAGCTGGAGAAACAGAAAGAGGAACGGGCGGGAGAAGAGAGAGAGGAGCTGGAAGAGCAGGGAAATAGAGGGAGGAGAGAGGAACAAAGATTCTGGAAAATTAAGCCACTGTAAATAGTCAAGAAACCTCCCAATGCAGAGATGAAGCCGATTAAAAAGCAAGGAAGGCGCTCGCCCCCGTCGACCCGAGCCAAAGGGGGGAAGAGACGGGGGACAGGGGACAGTGGAGAGAAAAGAGACTCGGACGAGAACAGAGACCGATCCCCCAAAAGTCAGACCTCACCCCAAACCTCATCTCACTCAGAGTCTTCTCAGGAGGAGTCGGTGACACTCACAACGATGGCCACGCCAGAGAGGGAGGGCCACAGAGAGGGGCCCCGGGTCCCAGAGACAGTGGCCGCAGCAGCAGGGTCCCTCCCTGGGAAGTCGGAGGACTCCCTCCCGGGGAGCGTCAAATCGCTGAGCGCCCACAGCACAGACAGCAGCAGCAGCGCCACCAGCGCTGCCAACAGCCCCAACCCCTCGTCCAACCGCAAGACGGCCACCTTCAAGGCCCGCGTCCCCAAGAAGAAGTACACCTCTGAGCACTGTGCTGCCGCCGCCGCTGCCGCCGCCAACCACGGAGGCCCCGGCAACACCGGCGCGCCTCCACTGAACAGAAATAGTGCTCACAGTGACAGTAACGCCGGAAGTCAGTTGTCGAGCTTATCTTCGGGGCCCGGGTCGGCGGCGAGGGAGGGCGGTTCGCTCACTGACATCAACAGTCAGACCAGGAGACCAGTGGAGGACTATATTACCACTATAGCTCCACCACAGGACAGGGACAACACACCTGGACCCCCTCCCACAGGGGACAGAGACAGGAGAGGCCCAGAGGGAGGCAGAGAAATCTCCCCCAGCCCTGTCCGCTGCTCCTCTACAGACACAGCCAGCGAACACGACCTGGACGTGAGCGAGCCACACCGCTCCAACTCTCACCACGCCAACCCCACCCCCGAAGCACACACCCTGGCCCTGGTGCAACGTAGCACCCCGCAAACTCCGACCCCACAGAGCCTGTCGGACGCGCTAGCCGACGCCCTGGCCAAAGGTCTAAAGAACCAGCGGGTGCTAGCCAGGCAGGCTCGGAGGAGGACTGGAAAGGGGGAAGAGGAGAACGGAGGAGGGGGGAGGGAGAGCATGGACTCAGTGTTCAGAGCGGGCGTGGTGCGGCGAGTGAGCGGCGAGCACGGCAGCCTGGAGGTGCAGCTGAACGGCGAGAAGGAGCTTTACCGCTACCCGTTCCGTGAGGGCGCCCAGGGACCCGTGGACATTATCATGGACGCCCCGCCGCCCGGCTCCCAAGCCGTCCCCATCGGCACCCCTGTGTGCGTGCCCTTCGGAGGCAACGAGGACGGCGGCACCACAGAGGCCCAGCGCCAGTGGTACCGAGAGGGCCTGGTCACCCAGGTGGACTCCCACCCGGCTGTGTCCTACCCCTATAGAGTGTTGCTAGAGGATAGAGTGCCCCCAGGGGATGAGGAAGGGGATGGCAGGGTGGGCACTCCGACCGCTGTGTGGGTGTCCCGTCAGAGCCTCCGCCTGCTGGTGCCCCCCTGGGACCTGGACCTGGGACCCTGCGGAGGGGGGCGAGAGGAAAGCGATCCCGCCGCCAAGAGAGGGCGAGAGAGGGAGAGAGAGAAAGAGGACAGGGATGAGATAGAGGTGGAGCAGGAGCTGTGTCGCCTCAGCCGTGGGATGGGGCTCAGCGCGACTGTGGCTGGGTCCGTGTTGGGGAGGCTTTCATACCCTGGAACGGCCCCCGCCTCCTCGTCTTCCTCCACTGTCAGCTCCCCCGTCACCCCCGCCTCGGTGCTGAGTCTGGTGCCCGGAAGAGACTGGGAGCGAGAGAAGGACTTGGTGGAGAGAGAGCGGGAGCTCCAGAGGAAACAAGAGAGAGATAACCGAGAGAGGGCCAAGCAGCACCACCACTTCATGCCCCTGACCCCCGAGGAGGACATAGAGGTGTCCCACTTCAGCATGGTGCCCATGGGGGCGGCGGGGGGGGCGGTCAACACAGGCCCACTGGCGGTGTCCCAACACAGGCACATACTCTCCAAGCCGCCCCCGGGCTACCTCAGCCCCCACCTGTCTGTGGTCCGGAGCCTCGGAGGCACCCCGCTGGTGGGCCCCCACCTGGCCCTCAACCCCCACCCCCTCCCTCCCCCACGGTGCTACTGGGGCTTGAGTCGGGAGCGCTGGCAGCGGGGGCGGCCGTCATCGCCACCCCTCAGCTCCCTCCTCTGTCCTCCTCATCATCCCGCGGCTCCCTGGATAAGCCGCCCTCTTCAAACTCCAACTCCCACGGCGCATCTGGAGGGGGTGGAGGCTCGTGCTCGGGTTCGACTTCCTCGTCGCGCTCCCGCACCCCGCTCACCGCGGCCCAGCAGAAGTACAAGAAGGGCGACGTGGTGTGTACCCCCACGGGCATCCGCAAGAAGTTCAACGGCAAGCAGTGGAGGAGGCTGTGCTCCAGAGAGGGCTGCTCTAAGGAGTCCCAGAGAAGAGGCTACTGCTCGCGTCATCTCTCCATGAGAACTAAAGAGATGGAGGCCAGCGGAGGGGGCAGAGACCGTGGCGGGGCCAGCAGTACGGGCACCCTAACCCCGTCAGACCTGAGGCTGGGCGGCGGCCGGACCAGTTCAGAGTTCGACTGGGACAACACGTCGCGAGACAGCAGCGAAGCGAGCAGTAGGGGAGGGGATTCACGACCCCGCCTGGTCCTGCCCTCACTCCTGCCCCAGGACTTATCACGCTTCGACTTTGATGAGTGCGAGGCGGCCACAATGCTGGTATCTCTGGGCAGCTCCCGCTCGGGCACGCCTTCCTTCTCTCCCATCTCCAACCAGTCGCCCTTCTCGCCCACACCGTCGCCCTCGCCTTCCCCGCTTTTCGTCTTCCGCCCGGCCACCTTCAGCCCCATCACGGCGCCGCCTTCGCTCACCCCTCGCCGCCACCGCCACCTGAGCGGCACTAAGGTGGGTACGCCGGGCTTGGAGCGCGAGCGCCACCTGTCGGGCATCGTACCCACCTTCCAGACCAACCTCACCTTCACTGTGCCCATGAGCCCCAGCAAGCGGAAACTTGATGCCCTTCCTCCGCCCCTGCCCCTCTCTGCCCAGGATTACTCCAAGCCCGACCAGCAGTTAGGGGAGAATATAGGCCTAAGCCCAGCCGCCTTCAGGGTGCTCTCTCCTCAGAGCCAGCCCACCACCCCCTCCTCCCTCTCCTTCCCCCGGCCCCGGAGCGCCACCAGCCGCCCCCCGTCCTCCGCCGCCTCCACCCCCCCGCCAATGCTGGTGTCTCCCACCCCTCCCTCCCCACTTCCCCAGGACCCCAGTCCCCGCCGCGTCGTGCCCCTGCGAGACTCCCCCGTCATCGTGCGGAACCCCGACGTCCCCCTGGCCAAGTTCACAGATGGACCCCTGGTGAGGAGGGGAGGAGGAGGCCGCTCCTCCAGAGAGCACAGCCAGCCCCTGCACCTTGCCACCGGCCTCCAAGCACCCGTGCCCATCAACGGCGCCGCCACCAATGGCGCAGTCCTCCTGCGAAACCCCGCCTCCACCCTTGTCCTTGTAACCTCCTCCCAGTCCCTGACCCCAGCCGTCGCCGGACACCCTGCCCACTCCAGCCCCACCCTCAGTGGTGGCTCCGCCTCCATCTCCTCGACTGGCTCCGCCCTGTCCAGCTCTGGATCAGGAGGTAGGGAGTGGGAGAGGAAGCCCGGCGGGCACCAGGACGCCATTGGAGGGGCATTGCCCCAGCCGGTAGCCTGCCACCCCTCTCCAACCGCACTGCTGCCCCTCATCCTACCAGCCGAGTCCCCTCACCCTGCACCCCGCAAGGACATCATCATTGGACGACCCGGGACAGGTAAGACAACAATTATTATTGGGGTGTATAGGGGTTAGTATATAGAGGTGTATAGGATAGGGGTTAGTATATAGAGGTGTATAGGATAGGGGTTAGTATATAGAGTAGGATAGGGGTTAGTATATAGAGGTGTATAGGGGTTAGTATATAGAGGTGTATAGGGGTTAGTGTATAGAGGTGTATAGGGGTTAGTATATAGAGGTGTATAGGGGTTAGTATATAGAGGTGTATAGGGGTTAGTATATAGAGGTGTATAGGGGTAAGTATATAGAGGTCTATATAGGTGTATATGGGTTAGTATATAGAGGTGTATAGGGGTTAGTATATAGAGGTGTATAGGGATTAGTATATAGAGTTAGTATATAGAGGTGTATAGGGGTTAGTATATAGAGGTCTATAGAGGTGTATAGGGGTTAGTATATAGAGGTGTATAGAGGTTAGTATATAGAGGTGTATAGGGGTTAGTGTATAGAGGTTAGTATATAGAGGTGTATAGGGGTTAGTATAGAGAGCTGTATCAGGGTTAGTATATAGAGGTCTATGGAGGTGTATAGGGGTTAGTATATAGAGTTAGTATATAGAGGTGTATAGGGGTTAGTATATAGAGGTCTATGGAGGTGTATAGGGGTTAGTATATAGAGTTAGTATATAGAGGTGTATAGGGGTTAGTATATAGAGGTGTATAGGGGTTAGTATATAGAGGTGTATAGGGGTTAGTATATAGAGTTAGTATATAGAGGTGTATAGGGGTTAGTATATAGAGGTGAATAGGGGTTAGTATATAGAGGTGTATAGGGGTTAGTATATAGAGGTCTATAGAGGTGTATAGGGGTTAGTATATAGAGGTGTATAGGGGTTAGTATAGAGAGGTGTATAGGGGTTAGTATATAGAGGTGTATAGGGGTTAGTATACGAGGTGTATCGGGGTTAGTATATAGTGGTGTATAGCGGTTAGTATATAGAGGTGTATAGGGTTAGTATATAGAGGTGTATAGTGGTTAGTATATAGAGGTGTATAGGGGTTAGTATATAGAGGTGAATAGGGGTTAGTATATAGAGGTGTATAGAGGTTAGTATATCTAGGTGTATAGGGGTTAGTATATAGAGGTATATAGGGGTTAGTATAGAGAGGTGTATAGGGGTTAGAATATAGAGGTGTATAGGGGTTAGTATAGAGAGGTGTATAGGGGTTAGTATATAGAGATGTATAGGGGTTAGTATATAGAGGTGTATAGGGGTTAGTATATAGAGGTCTATAGAGTTGTATAGGGGTTAGTATATAGAGGTGTATAGGGGTTAGTATATAGACGTGTATAGGGGTTAGTTTATAAAGGTGTATAGAGATTATTATATAGAGGTGTATAGGGGTTTAGTATATAGAGTTAGTATATAGAGGTTTATAGGGGTTAGTATATAGAGGTCTATAGAGGTGTAAAGGGGTTAGTATATAGAGGTGTATAGGGGTTAGTATATAGAGGTGTATAGGGGTTAGTATATAGTGGTGTATAGCGGTTAGTATATAGAGGTGTATAGGGTTAGTATATAGAGGTGTATAGTGGTTAGTATATAGAGGTGTATAGGGGTTAGTATATAGAGGTCTATAGAGGTGTATAGGGGTTAGTATATAGAGGTGTATAGGGGTTAGAATATAGAGTTAGTATATAGAGGTGTATAGGGGTTAGTATATAGAGGTCTATAGAGGTGTATAGGGGCTAGTATATAGAGGTGTATAGGGGTTAGTATAGAGAGTGTATAGGGGTTAGTATATAGAGATGGATAGGGGTTAGTATATAGAGGTGTATAGGGGTTAGTATATAGAGGTTTATAGGGGTTAGTATATAGAGGTCTATAGAGGTGTATATGGGTTAGTATATAGAGGTGTATAGGGGTTAGTATATAGAGGTGAATAGGGGTTAGTATATAGAGGTGTATAGAGGTTAGTATATCTAGGTGTATAGGGGTTAGTATATAGAGGTATATAGGGGTTAGTATAGAGAGGTGTATCAGGGTTAGTATATAGAGGTCTATGGAGGTTAGTATATAGAGGTGTATAGGGGTTAGTATAGAGAGGTGTATCAGGGTTAGTATATAGAGGTCTATGGAGGTGTATAGGGGTTAGTATATAGTGGTGTATAGGGGTTAGTATATAGAGGTAAATAGGGGTTAGTATATAGAGGTGTATAGGGGTTAGTATATAGAGGTGTATAGGGGTTAGTATATAGAGGTGTATAGGGATTAGTATATAGAGGTGTATAGGGGTTAGAATATAGAGTTAGTATATAGAGGTGTATAGGGGTTAGTATATAGAGGTCTATAGAGGTGTATAGGGGTTAGTATATAGAGGTGTATAGGGGTTAGTATAGAGAGGTGTATAGGGGTTAGTATATAGAGGTGTATAGGGGTTAGTATACGAGGTGTATCGGGGTTAGTATATAGAGTTGTATAGGGGTTAGTATATAGAGGTGTATAGGGGTTAGTATATAGTGGTGTATAGGGGTTAGTATATAGAGGTGTATAGGGTTAGTACATAGAGGTGTATAGTGGTTAGTATATAGAGGTGTATAGGGGTTAGTATATAGAGGTCTATAGAGGTGTATATGGGTTAGTATACAGAGGTGTATAGGGGTTAGTATATAGAGGTGAATAGGGGTTAGTATATAGAGGTGTATAGAGGTTAGTATATCTAGGTGTATAGGGGTTAGTATATAGAGGTATATAGGGGTTAGTATAGAGAGGTGTATCAGGGTTAGTATATAGAGGTCTATGGAGGTGTATAGGGGTTAGTATATAGAGTTAGTATATAGAGGTGTATAGGGGTTAGTATATAGAGGTCTATGGAGGTGTATAGGGTTAGTATATAGAGTTAGTATATAGAGGTGTATAGGGGTTAGTATATAGAGGTGTATAGGGGTTAGTATATAGAGGTCTATAGAGGTGTATAGGGGTTAGTATATAGAGGTGTATAGGGGTTAGTATGTAGGGGTGTATAGAGGTTAGTATATAGAGGTGTATTAGGGTTTGTATATCAAGGTTTATTGGGGTTTAGTATATAGAGGTGTATAGAGGTTAGTATATAGAGGTGTATAGGGGTTAGTATATAAGGGTGTATAGAGGTTAGTATATAGAGGTGTATGGGGGTTAGTATATAGAGGTGTATAGGGGTTAGTATATAGAGGTGTATAGGGGTTAGTATATAGAGTTAGTATATAGAGGTGTATAGGGGTTAGTATATAGAGGTATATAGGGTTAGTATATAGAGGTGTATAGGGGTTAGTATATAGAGGTCTATAGAGGTGTATATGGGTTAGTATATAGAGGTGTATAGGGGTTAGTATATAGAGGTGAATAGGGGTTAGTATATAGAGGTGAATAGGGGTTAGTATATAGAGGTGTATAGAGGTTAGTATAGCTAGGTGTATAGGGGTTAGTATATAGAGGTATATAGGGGTGTATAGGGTTTAGTATATCGAGGTTTATTGGGGTTAGTATATAAGGGTGTATAGAGGTTAGTATATCAAATCAAATCAAATTTTATTTGTCACATACACATGGTTAGCAGATGTTAATGCGAGTGTAGCGAAATGCTTGTGCTTCTAGTTCCGACAATGCATTAATAACGAGCAAGTAATCTAACTAACAATTCCAAAAAAAACTACTGTCATACACAGTGTAAGGGGATAAAGAATATGTACATAAGGATATATGAATGAGTGATGGTACAGAGCAGCATAGGCAAGATACAGTAGATGATATCGAGTACAGTATATACATATGAGATGAGTATGTAAACCAAGTGGCATAGTTAAAGTGGCTAGTGATACATGTATTACATAAGGATGCAGTAGATGATATAGAGTACAGTATCTACGTATGCATATGAGATGAATAATGTAGGGTAAGTAACATTATATAAGGTAGCATTGTTTAAAGTGGCTAGTGATATATTTACATCATTTCCCATCAATTCCCATTATTAAAGTGTCTGGAGTAGAGTCAGTGTCATTGACAGTGTGTTGGCAGTGGCCACTCAATGTTAGTGGTGGCTGTTTAACAGTCTGATGGCCTTGAGATAGAAGCTGTTTTTCAGTCTCTCGATCCCAGCTTTGATGCACCTGTACTGACCTCGCCTTCTGGATGACAGCGGGGTGAACAGGCAGTGGCTCGGGTGGTTGATGTCCTTGATGATCTTTATGGCCTTCCTGTAGCATCGGGTGGTGTAGGTGTCCTGGAGGGCAGGTAGTTTGCCCCCGGTGATGCGTTGTGCAGACCTCACTACCCTCTGGAGAGCCTTACGGTTGAGGGCGGTGCAGTTGCCATACCAGGCGGTGATACAGCCCGCCAGGATGCTCTCGATTGTGCATCTGTAGAAGTTTGTGAGTGCTTTTGGTGACAAGCCGAATTTCTTCAGCCTCCTGAGGTTGAAGAGGCGCTGCTGCGCCTTCCTCACGATGCTGTCTGTGTGAGTGGACCAATTCAGTTTGTCTGTGATGTGTATGCCGAGGAACTTAAAACTTGCTACCCTCTCCACTACTGTTCCATCGATGTGGATGGGGGTGTTCCCTCTGCTGTTTCCTGAAGTCCACAATCATCTCGTTAGTTTTGTTGACGTTGAGTGTGAGGTTATTTTCCTGACACCACACTCCGAGGGCCCTCACCTCCTCCCTGTAGGCCGTCTCGTCGTTGTTGGTAATCAAGCCTACCACTGTTGTGTCGTCCGCAAACTTGATGATTGAGTTGGAGGCGTGCATGGCCACGCAGTCGTGGGTGAACAGGGAGTACAGGAGAGGGCTCAGAACGCACCCTTGTGGGGCCCCAGTGTTGAGGATCAGCGGGGAGGAGATGTTGTTGCCTACCCTCACCACCTGGGGGCGGCCCATCAGGAAGTCCAGAACCCAGTTGCACAGGGCGGGGTCGAGACCCAGGGTCTCGAGCTTGATGACGAGCTTGGAGGGTACTATGGTGTTGAATGCCGAGCTGTAGTCGATGAACAGCATTCTCACATAGGTATTCCTCTTGTCCAGATGGGTTATATAGAGTTGTATAGGGGTTAGTATATAGAGGTGAATAGGGGTTAGTATATAGAGGTGTATAGAGGTTAGTATATAGAGGTGTATAGGGGTTAGTATATAGACGTGTATAGGGGTTAGTTTATAAAGGTGTATAGAGATTAGTATATAGAGGTGTATAGGGGTTAGTATATAGAGGTTTATAGGGGTTAGTATATAGAGTTCTATAGAGGTGTAAAGGGGTTAGTATATAGAGGTGTATAGGGGTTAGTATATAGTGGTGTACAGCGGTTAGTATATAGAGGTGTATAGGGTTAGTATATAGAGGTGTATAGGGGTTAGTATATAGAGGTGTATAGGGTTAGTATATAGAGGTGTATAGTGGTTAGTATATAGAGCTGTATAGGGGTTAGTATATAGAGGTCTATAGAGGTGTATATGGGTTAGTATATAGAGGTCTATGGAGGTTAGTATATAGAGGTGTATAGGGTTTAGTATAGAGAGGTGTATCAGGGTTAGTATATAGAGGTCTATGGAGGTGTATAGGGGTTAGTATATAGAGGTGTATAGGGGTTAGTATATAGAGGTGTATAGGGGTTAGTATATAGAGGTGTATAGGGGTTAGAATATAGAGTTAGTATATAGAGGTGTATAGGGGTTAGTATATAGAGGTCTATAGAGGTGTATAGGGGCTAGTATATAGAGGTGTATAGGGGTTAGTATAGAGAGGTGTATAGGGGTTAGTATATAGAGATGGATAGGGGTTAGTATATAGAGGTGTATAGGGGTTAGTATATAGAGGTTTATAGGGGTTAGTATATAGAGGTCTATAGAGGTGTATATGGGTTAGTATATAGAGGTGTATAGGGGTTAGTATATAGAGGTGAATAGGGGTTAGTATATAGAGGTGTATAGAGGTTAGTATATCTAGGTGTATAGGGGTTAGTATATAGAGGTATATAGGGGTTAGTATAGAGAGGTGTATCAGGGTTAGTATATAGAGGTCTATGGAGGTTAGTATATAGAGGTGTATAGGGGTTAGTATAGAGAGGTGTATCAGGGTTAGTATATAGAGGTCTATGGAGGTGTATAGGGGTTAGTATATAGTGGTGTATAGGGGTTAGTATATAGAGGTAAATAGGGGTTAGTATATAGAGGTGTATAGGGGTTAGTATATAGAGGTGTATAGGGGTTAGTATATAGAGGTGTATAGGGATTAGTATATAGAGGTGTATAGGGGTTAGAATATAGAGTTAGTATATAGAGGTGTATAGGGGTTAGTATATAGAGGTCTATAGAGGTGTATAGGGGTTAGTATATAGAGGTGTATAGGGGTTAGTATAGAGAGGTGTATAGGGGTTAGTATATAGAGGTGTATAGGGGTTAGTATACGAGGTGTATCGGGGTTAGTATATAGAGTTGTATAGGGGTTAGTATATAGAGGTGTATAGGGGTTAGTATATAGTGGTGTATAGGGGTTAGTATATAGAGGTGTATAGGGTTAGTACATAGAGGTGTATAGTGGTTAGTATATAGAGGTGTATAGGGGTTAGTATATAGAGGTCTATAGAGGTGTATATGGGTTAGTATACAGAGGTGTATAGGGGTTAGTATATAGAGGTGAATAGGGGTTAGTATATAGAGGTGTATAGAGGTTAGTATATCTAGGTGTATAGGGGTTAGTATATAGAGGTATATAGGGGTTAGTATAGAGAGGTGTATCAGGGTTAGTATATAGAGGTCTATGGAGGTGTATAGGGGTTAGTATATAGAGTTAGTATATAGAGGTGTATAGGGGTTAGTATATAGAGGTCTATGGAGGTGTATAGGGGTTAGTATATAGAGTTAGTATATAGAGGTGTATAGGGGTTAGTATATAGAGGTGTATAGGGGTTAGTATATAGAGGTCTATAGAGGTGTATAGGGGTTAGTATATAGAGGTGTATAGGGGTTAGTATGTAGGGGTGTATAGAGGTTAGTATATAGAGGTGTATTAGGGTTTGTATATCAAGGTTTATTGGGGTTTAGTATATAGAGGTGTATAGAGGTTAGTATATAGAGGTGTATAGGGGTTAGTATATAAGGGTGTATAGAGGTTAGTATATAGAGGTGTATGGGGGTTAGTATATAGAGGTGTATAGGGGTTAGTATATAGAGGTGTATAGGGGTTAGTATATAGAGTTAGTATATAGAGGTGTATAGGGGTTAGTATATAGAGGTATATAGGGTTAGTATATAGAGGTGTATAGGGGTTAGTATATAGAGGTCTATAGAGGTGTATATGGGTTAGTATATAGAGGTGTATAGGGGTTAGTATATAGAGGTGAATAGGGGTTAGTTATATAGAGGTGAATAGGGGTTAGTATATAGAGGTGTATAGAGGTTAGTATAGCTAGGTGTATAGGGGTTAGTATATAGAGGTATATAGGGGTGTATAGGGTTTAGTATATCGAGGTTTATTGGGGTTAGTATATAAGGGTGTATAGAGGTTAGTATATCAAATCAAATCAAATTTTATTTGTCACATACACATGGTTAGCAGATGTTAATGCGAGTGTAGCGAAATGCTTGTGCTTCTAGTTCCGACAATGCATTAATAACGAACAAGTAATCTAACTAACAATTCCAAAAAAACTACTGTCTTATACACAGTGTAAGGGGATAAAGAATATGTACATAAGGATATATGAATGAGTGATGGTACAGAGCAGCATAGGCAAGATACAGTAGATGATATCGAGTACAGTATATACATATGAGATGAGTATGTAAACCAAGTGGCATAGTTAAAGTGGCTAGTGATACATGTATTACATAAGGATGCAGTAGATGATATAGGTAGTACAGTATCTACGTATGCATATGAGATGAATAATGTAGGGTAAGTAACATTATATAAGGTAGCATTGTTTAAAGTGGCTAGTGATATATTTACATCATTTCCCATCAATTCCCATTATTAAAGTGTCTGGAGTAGAGTCAGTGTCATTGACAGTGTGTATGGCAGTGGCCACTCAATGTTAGTGGTGGCTGTTTAACAGTCTGATGGCCTTGAGATAGAAGCTGTTTTTCAGTCTCTCGATCCCAGCTTTGATGCACCTGTACTGACCTCGCCTTCTGGATGACAGCGGGGTGAACAGGCAGTGGCTCGGGGGTTGATGTCCTTGATGATCTTTATGGCCTTCCTGTAGCATCGGGTGGTGTAGGTGTCCTGGAGGGCAGGTAGTTTGCCCCGGTGATGCGTTGTGCAGACCTCACTACCCTCTGGAGAGCCTTACGGTTGAGGGCGGTGCAGTTGCCATACCAGGCGGTGATACAGCCCGCCAGGATGCTCTCGATTGTGCATCTGTAGAAGTTTGTGAGTGCTTTTGGTGACAAGCCGAATTTCTTCAGCCTCCTGAGGTTGAAGAGGCGCTGCTGCGCCTTCCTCACGATGCTGTCTGTGTGAGTGGACCAATTCAGTTTGTCTGTGATGTGTATGCCGAGGAACTTAAAACTTGCTACCCTCTCCACTACTGTTCCATCGATGTGGATGGGGGGGTGTTCCCTCTGCTGTTTCCTGAAGTCCACAATCATCTCGTTAGTTTTGTTGACGTTGAGTGTGAGGTTATTTTCCTGACACCACACTCCGAGGGCCCTCACCTCCTCCCTGTAGGCCGTCTCGTCGTTGTTGGTAATCAAGCCTACCACTGTTGTGTCGTCCGCAAACTTGATGATTGAGTTGGAGGCGTGCATGGCCACGCAGTCGTGGGTGAACAGGGAGTACAGGAGAGGGCTCAGAACGCACCCTTGTGGGGCCCCAGTGTTGAGGATCAGCGGGGAGGAGATGTTGTTGTTGCCTACCCTCACCACCTGGGGCGGCCCATCAGGAAGTCCAGAACCCAGTTGCACAGGGGGGGTCGAGACCCAGGGTCTCGAGCTTGATGACGAGCTTGGAGGGTACTATGGTGTTGAATGCCGAGCTGTAGTCGATGAACAGCATTCTCACATAGGTATTCCTCTTGTCCAGATGGGTTATATAGAGTTGTATAGGGGTTAGTATATAGAGGTGAATAGGGGTTAGTATATAGAGGTGTATAGAGGTTAGTATATAGAGGTGTATAGGGGTTAGTATATAGACGTGTATAGGGGTTAGTTTATAAAGGTGTATAGAGATTAGTATATAGAGGTGTATAGGGGTTAGTATATAGAGGTTTATAGGGGTTAGTATATAGAGTTCTATAGAGGTGTAAAGGGGTTAGTATATAGAGGTGTATAGGGGTTAGTATATAGTGGTGTACAGCGGTTAGTATATAGAGGTGTATAGGGTTAGTATATAGAGGTGTATAGGGGTTAGTATATAGAGGTGTATAGGGTTAGTATATAGAGGTGTATAGTGGTTAGTATATAGAGCTGTATAGGGGTTAGTATATAGAGGTCTATAGAGGTGTATATGGGTTAGTATATAGAGGTCTATGGAGGTTAGTATATAGAGGTGTATAGGGTTTAGTATAGAGAGGTGTATCAGGGTTAGTATATAGAGGTCTATGGAGGTGTATAGGGGTTAGTATATAGAGGTGTATAGGGGTTAGTATATAGAGGTGTATAGGGGTTAGTATATAGAGGTGTATAGGGGTTAGTATATAGAGGTGTATAGGGGTTAGTATATAGAGTTAGTATATAGAGGTCTATAGGGGTTAGTATATAGAGGTATATAGAGGTGTATAGGGGTTAGTATATAGAGGTGTATAGGGGTTAGTATGTAGGGGTGTATAGAGGTTAGTATATAGAGGTGTATAAGGGTTAGTATATCGAGGTTTATTGGGGTTAGTATATAAGGGTGTATAGAGGTTAGTATACAGAGGTGTATAGGGGTTAGTATATAAGGGTGAATAGAGGTTAGTATATAGAGGTGTATAGGGGTTAGTATATAGAGGTGTATAGGGGTTAGTATATAGAGGGGTATAGGGGTTAGTATTTAGAGGTGTATAGGGGTTAGTTAATAGAGGTGTATAGGGGTTAGTATATAGAGGTGTATAGGGGTTAGTATATAGAGGTGTATAGGGGTTAGTATATAGAGGTGTATAGGGGTTAGTATATAGAGGTGTATAGGGGTTAGTATATAGAGGTGTATATAGAGGTGTATAGGGGTTAGTATTTAGAGGTCTATAGAGGTGTATAGGGGTTAGTATATAGAGGTGTATAGAGGTTAGTATATAGAGGTGTATAGGGGTTAGTATATAGAGGTGTATAGAGGTTAGTATATAGAGGTGTATAGGGGTTAGTATAGAGAGTTGTATCAGGGTTAGTATATAGAGGTCTATGGAGGTGTATAGGGGTTAGTATATAGAGTTAGTATATAGAGGTGTATAGGGGTTAGTATATAGAGGTCTATGGAGGTGTATAGGGGTTAGTATATAGAGGTGTATAGGGGTTAGTATATAGAGGTGTATAGGGGTTAGTATATAGAGGTGAATAGGGGTTAGTATATAGAGGTGTATAGGGGTTAGTATATAGAGGTGTATAGGGGTTAGTATATAGAGGTGTATAGGGGTTAGTATATAGAGGTCTATGGAGGTGTATAGGTGTTAGTATATAGAGGTGTACAGGGGTTAGTATATAGAGGTGTATAGGGGTTAGTATATAGAGGTGTATAGGTGTTAGTATATAGAGGTGTATAGGGGTTAGTATATAGAGGTGTATAGGGGTTAGTATAGAGAGGTGTATAGGGGTTAGTATATAGAGGTGTATAGGGGTTAGTATACGAGGTGTATCGGGGTTAGTATATAGAGTTGTATAGGGGTTAGTATAGAGAGGTGTATAGGGGTTAGTATATAGATGTATATAGAGGTGTATAGGGGTTAGTATATAGAGGTCTATAGAGTTGTATAGGGGTTAGTATATAGACGTGTATAGGGGTTAGTTTATAAAGGTGTATAGAGATTAGTATATAGAGGTGTATAGGGGTTAGTATATAGAGTTAGTATATAGAGGTTTATAGGGGTTAGTATATAAAGGTCTATAGAGGTGTAAAAGGGTTAGTATATAGAGGTGTATAGGGGTTAGTATATAGTGGTGTATAGCGGTTAGTATATAGAGGTGTATAGGGTTAGAATATAGAGGTGTATAGTGGTTAGGATAAGGAGGTGTATAGGGGTTAGTATATAGAGGTCTATAGAGGTGTATATGGGTTAGTATATAGAGGTGTATAGGGGTTAGTATATGTAGGTGAATAGGGGTTAGTATATAGAGGTGTATAGAGGTTAGTATATCTAGGTGTATAGAGGTTAGTATATAGAGATATATAGGGGTTAGTATAGAGAGGTGTATCAGGGTTAGTATATAGAGGTCTATGGAGGTTAGTATATAGAGGTGTATAGGGGTTAGTATAGAGAGGTGTATCAGGGTTAGTATATAGAGATCTATGGAGGTGTATAGGGGTTAGTATGTAGAGTTAGTATATAGAGGTGTATAGGGGTTAGTATATAGAGGTCTATGGAGGTGTATAGAGTTAGTATATAGAGGTGTATAGGGGTTAGTATATAGAGGTGTATAGGGGTTAATATATAGAGGTCTATAGAGGTGTATAGGGGTTAGTATATAGAGGTGTATAGGGGTTAGTATGTAGGGGTGTATAGAGGTTAGTATATAGAGGTGTATAAGGGTTAGTATATCGAGGTGTATAAGGGTTAGTATATCGAGGTTTATTGGGGTTAGTATATAAGGGTGTATAGAGGTTAGTATATAGAGGTGTATAGGGGTTAGTATATAAGGGTGTATAGAGGTTAGTATATAGAGGTGTATCAGGGTTAGTATATAGAGGTCTATGGAGGTTAGTATATAGAGGTGTATAGGGGTTAGTATATAGAGGTGTATAGGGGTTAGTATATAGAGGTCTATGGAGGTGTATAGGGGTTAGTATATAGAGTTAGTATATAGAGGTGTATAGGGGTTAGTATATAGAGGTGTATAGGGGTTAGTATATAGAGGTGTATAGGGGTTAGTATATAGAGTTAGTATATAGAGGTGTATAGGGGTTAGTATATAGAGGTCTATAGAGGTGTATAGGGGTTAGTATATAGAGGTGTATAGGGGTTAGTATGTAGGGGTGTATAGAGGTTAGTATATAGAGGTGTATAAGGGTTAGTATATCGAGGTTTATTGGGGTTAGTATATAACGGTGTATAGAGGTTAGTATATAGAGGTGTATAGGGGTTAGTATATGGAGGTGTATAGAGTTTAGTATATAGAGGTGTATAGGGGTTAGTATATAGAGGTGTATAGAGGTTTATATGGGTTAGTATATAGAGGTGTATAGGGGTTAGTATATAGAGGTGAATAGGGGTTAGTATATAGAGGTGTATAGAGCTTAGTATATCTAGGTGTATAGGGGTTAGTATATAGAGGTATATAGGGGTTAGTATAGAGAGGTGTATCAGTGTTAGTATATAGAGGTCTATGGAGGTTAGTATATAGAGGTTATAAGGGTTAGTATATAGAGGTGTATAGGGGTTAGTATATAGAGGTCTATGGAGGTGTATAGGGGTTAGTATATAGAGTTAGTATATAGAGGTGTATAGGGGTTAGTATATAGAGGTCTATAGAGGTGTATAGGGGTTAGTATATAGAGGTGTATAGGGGTTAGTATGTAGGGGTGTATAGGGGTTAGTATATAGAGTTAGTATATAGAGGTGTATAGGGGTTAGTATATAGAGGTCTATAGAGGTGTATAGCGGTTAGTATATAGAGGTGTATAGGGGTTAGTATGTAGGGGTGTATAGAGGTTAGTATATAGAGGTGTATAAGGGTTAGTATATCGAGGTTTATTGGGGTTAGTATATAAGGGTGTATAGAGGTTAGTATATAGAGGTGTATAGGGGTTAGTATATAAGGGTGTATAGAGGTTAGTATATAGAGGTGTATAGGGGTTAGTATATAGAGGTGTATAGGGGTTAGTATATAGAGGTGTATAGGGGTTAGTATATAGGGGTGTATAGGGGTTAGTATATAGAGGTGTATAGGGGTTAGTTAATAGAGGTGTATAGGAGTTAGTATATAGAGGTGTATAGGGGTTAGTATATAGAGGTGTATAGGGGTTAGTATATAGAGGTGTATAGGGGTTAGTATATAGAGGTGTATAGGGGTTAGTATATAGAGGTGTATAGGGGTTATTATATAGAGGTGTATAGGGGTTAGTATATAGAGGTGTATAGGCATTAGTACATAGAGGTGTATAGGGGTTAGTTAATAGAGGTGTATAGGGGTTAGTATATAGAGGTGAATAGGGGTTAGTATATAGATGTGTATAGGGGTTAGTTAATAGAGGTGTATAGGGGTTAGTATATAGCGGTCTATAGAGGTTAGGTGTTTATAGACATCATAGTAACATACATCATTATTGCAGTTATGCGACATCATTCTTCCACAATAAATTACATCAGTTAGTGTTTTGTTGACTGCGGTGGAAAAAGCTCACTCAGGCGCTGCTCCAGAATCTCCCATAAGTGTTCAATTGTATAGAGATCTGGTGACTGAGACAGCCACGGCATATGGTTTACATCGTTTTCATGCTCATCAGACCATTCAGTGACCACTCGTGCCCTGCAGATGGGGGTATTGTCAACCTGGAAGAGAGTGAGACCACTCCCATCAGGGTAGAAACGATTTACCACAGGTTGAAGGTGATCACTCAGAATGGCTGTGTATTTTTTGCTGTTTACCTTGCCCTCTAAGGGGTTGTGTGGATCTCAACCATGCCAGTAAAATGCACCCCCACACCATAGCAGAGGCGCCAGAACCCTCATTTACTCAAGTGTTTTCTTTATTTTTGGCAGTTACGTATGTTTAAAAATGAGTGACTTCAGCGACAATAATTGTACATTTGAGTGTGGTGAAATGGTGCAACATGGCCGCAAGAGTTCTGTGTCAGGCGTAAGGTAGCATAACTTTTTGTGGTTGTCGTCTGTTATGTCTTTCAGAATGTTTGTAGGGGTGTGGCTCAGTGTGTGTGTGTGGGTGTGTGTGTGTGTGTGTGTGGTGGTGCAGGGGTGGTCAACGAGTATGCGATAAGGGGTGTGGGTCTGTGTGTGTGTGTGGTGGGGCAGGGGGTCAACGAGTGTGCGATAAGGGGTGTGTGTGGTGGGGCAGGGGGTCAACGAGTGTGCGATAAGGGGTGTGGGTGTGTGTGTGTGTGGTGGGGCAGGGGGTCAACGAGTGTGCGATAAGGGTTGTGGGTGTGTGTGTGGTGGGGCAGGGGGTCAACGAGTGTGCGATAAGGGGTGTGGGTCTGTGTGTGTGGTGGGGCAGGGGGGTCAACGAGTGTGCGATAAGGGGTGTGTGTGTGTGTGTGTGTGTGTGTGTGTGTGTGTGTGTGTGTGTGTGTGTGTGTGTGTGTGTGTGTGTGTGTGTGTGTGGTGGGGCAGGGGGGGGGTCAATGAGTGTGCGATAAGGGGTGTGGGTCTGTGTGCTTCAGTTTCAGTTCAACTTTGAAAAAGGGACGTGTCTCAACATGCAAGGCTGCTGAGAGCAGGGAGGACTCACACAAACAAACACACAGAGCCCAGTATAGCAGACGATACACAACACCGGGCAGAGTAACCAAGGGCAAGTCCAGTGGTTTTATTTTATCCCACCGAAATGGGAAGGACCAAAAGTATTACAGTGTTGTCATGGATAATTTGTCTCTCGATGGAATTAGTGCAGCTCTCTTTGCTTATTGGATCGTGCTTCTCTCCACCATTCTGTCACGTTATACTCTATGGAGGGGGGGGGGTTCACTTGGTCCCGTTGAAGTCAATGGGAGATGAAGTGAATGTTTAAAGCTAGCCCTGTCTAGAGCAGTAGTCTCAGCGTGTGTGCATGAAGTAATGTGCTCCGCCATGACCCTCCCATGTGTCATGAGATTACCCGAGGAGGGCTTGCAAGTTCAAGACTTCAAACACTTCTGAGAAGAAACCCCTCTATCCTCTAAAGGCAACTCAGTCATCCTTCGTCATGTACAGTATCTCACCTGGCCAACATCAAATTAAATCAAATGTTATTTGTCACATACACAACAGGTGTAGACTAACAGTGGAATGCTTACTTAGGGGGCCCTTCCTATCAATGCAGAGAGAAAGAAAATAGAGAATAATAAGTCAAACACATAATAATAGATGCGCAATGAGTAACGACAACTTGGCTATATATAGGTATGAGGTAATTGAGGTAGATACACTATATATACAAAAGTATGTGGACAACCCTTCAAATTAGTGGATTTGGCTATTTCAGCCACACCCGTTGCTGACAGGTAAAGTCAAGCACACAGCCATGCAATCTCCATAGACACACATTAGTCAGTAGAATGGCCTTACTGAAGAGCTGAGTGACTTTCAACGTGGTACCGTCATAGGATGCCACCTTTCCAACAAGTCAGTTTGTCAAATTTCTGCCCTGGTAGAGTTGCCCCTGTCAACTGCCCCGGTCAACAACGGCTCAGCCTTGAAGTGGTAGGCCACTAGAGGCAACGTCAACGCAATAACTGTTCGTCTGAAGCTTCATGAAAAGGGGTTTCCAGGGCCAATCAACTGCACACAAGCCTAAGATCCCCATGTGAAATGCCAAACATTGGCTGGAGTGCTGTTAAGCTCGCCGCCATTGGACTTTGGAGCAGTGGAAATGCGTTCACTGGAGTGATAAATCACGCTTCACCATCTGGCAGTCCGACGGACGAATCTGGGTTTGGCGGATGCCAGGAGGACGCTACCTGCCAAAATGCATAGTGCCAAGCATTTCGCTACACCCACAATAACATCTGCTAAATATGTATATTTGACCGATAAAATTTAATTTGAACTGTAAAGTTTGGTGGATGAGGAATAATTGTCTGGGGCTGTTTTTCATGATTTGGTCAAGGCCCCTAAGTTCCAGTGAAGGGACATCTTATCGCTACAGCAAACAATGACATTCTAGACGATACTGTGCTTCCAACTTTTTGGAAACAGTTTGGCGAAGGCTCTTTCCTGTTTCAGCATGACAATTCCCCCGTTCACAAAGCAAGGTCCATACAGAAATGGTTTGTCGAGATCGGTGTGGAAGAACTTGACTGGCCTGCACAGAGCCCTGACCTCAACCCCATCGAACACCTTTGTGATGAATTGAAACAGACTGCAATCCAGGCCTAATCGCCCAACATCAGTGCCCGACCTCACTAAAGTGCTTGTGACTGAATGGGGGTAGAAGCTGTTCAGGGTCCTGTTGGTTCCAGACTTGGGACATGCCGTGCTGTAGCAGAGAGAACTGACACCGCCTGGTATAGAGGTCCTGGATGGCAAGGAGCTCTGCCCTGGTGATGTACTGGGCTGTATGCACTACCCTCTGTATCGCCTTGTAGTTGGATGCCAAGCAGTTGCCATACCAAGCGGTGATGCGGCCAGTCAAGATGCTCTCAATGGTGCAGCTATAGAACCTTTTGAAGATCTGAGGACCCATGCCAAATCTTTTCAGCCTCCTGAGGGGGAAGAGGTGTTATCGTGCCCTTCTCGTGACTGTGTTGGTATGTGTGGACCATAATAGATCCTTGGTGATATGAAAATGTCAAGGGATCAATCTCAATGTGACTTAAAAATCTTAAGCAGCTCTAATGTGCAAAAGCCCATATAAGTATACATTGTTCTTGACCAACTAGGTTGTCATTGTAAAAGAGAATTTGATCTCAATTATGTACTTCCTAAATATCTAAAATAATGGAAGCATATTATATACTAATCAAGACCTATGTTGCTTTTCCAATGAGACCCTATATATTAGTTTTCCCTTGAACTGTTTGACTGTATGACTGTTAACCAGTGTACTCTTAGAAAAAAAGGTTCTATCCAGAGCCTAAAAGGGTTCTTTGGCTATCCCCATTGGATAACCTTTTGGAGAAGCCTTTCTGGTTCCAGGCAGAACCCTTTTGAGTTCCACGTAGAACCCTTTACAGAGAGGGTTCTACATGGAACCCAAAATAGTTTTATCTGAAACCAAAAAGGGTTCTCCTATGGGGACAGCCGACAAACCCTTTTGGAACCCTTTTTTTCTAAGAGTGTGTGTTTTCCAAAATGGTGGGTCAATTCCAAATGGGGCTGAGAGGGGCATGACTAAATACTGCTCAGACAGGAAATATTTTGTTTTTCTTAAGGGTCACAAGAGAATTCAAATGGCAGAGAATTCAGTATGGTCACGCCGTCACTGCACAAAGACGTTTGGGAACCACTGCAGTTAACCCTCACTATTTCAGACTTAAAATAAATCACCAACTATTCTTAATATTTTCCTTCCGAATCTGCCTTTTCCTCCCACAGTATGGACCAATGTGGAGCCTCGTTCAGTGCCAGTGTTTCCTTGGCATTCATTGGTCCCTTTCCTGGAGCCCAGCCAATCGAGTGCGGCTGCCCAGCCCACTGATGGCCAACAGCTTGTCAATCAGAGCAAAGGTGAGGATTTGTTTAACACTTCACTCGTGTTGAAATAAATAGGCCTATTCTAGTCAGGTTGCATACACAACTTATGTGTTGTACTTACTTCTTTTGTAAAGATATTTAGTGTACAGTATACCGTATTGCATCTTTCACTATTTGCTGCATCACTTCATAAATAAATAACTTAAATAACTGAACAAAAATAAATAACTCTCAGTATAATTTAAAAAAAATACATTTATGTTGGTGACATTCAACCTGCATGTTTTTACAATTACCTTGAGATCTAGTTACATTGGGTTACATTGAGTTGATTATTGCGTCCAATAATCATAATTTCTCTATTAAACCATTAATAGCTTCTTATTGTAAGGGATAATCAACTAGGGGCTATGCGTTCTCTGGAAGTAATGCACTGTGCAGAAGGTGGGTGCCACGACACGGAGCAGAGTGATGAAAAACAACCAGTGTCCACCAACTAACTCCCTTCTCACTTGTCTCAGAGCCCCGTTGTGGGGTGGCCGTAGTGAGTGACGGATGGGTGGGTCCACCAGACGCAGAGCAAGGGTCTCCATCCCGCCCACCACCCTCCTCCAATGACAACGACCCCCCAGCTGGAAGAGCAGAAAGAGGTGGAGCCGACAGCGAGACGGAGAGCGATGCAGACGACCCGTACGTTTTGTTTTTTCCTAGGTTGTTTAATGGTCGTTCGAAGGTGTGTCGACTGTTTTAATTGCAGGTGACACACTACGAGTGGGATGTCAAAGGAAATAATGTTGTCTGTAGTCTTTGACAGCCCCACTATGGCTTTCTAGAACAGTCCATCACAAATGCTTGCATTGCAGTTGGAAAGACCAGTTCCTTTCAATTGCCCTGGCGTCATTGATTGTTGAATTATCTTAGTTTGATGGAGAGACCTACATAGAGAAAGTGTCATAGTTGTGTTTGTATACCATAGAATGTACCACTTAAAACCACAAAATTAGCTTGGTATTTAAGTGATGAAGAAGGATACAAGCTTTTTGCCCTCCTCAACCTTTCTTTATCCAGGTACAGTATGTTACTAATGGCATATTCTCTTGAAGAAATAGCTATTAGCACAGAATTGAAGATGATTGGAAAATCTGTCCTACACATTCATACATTATTAACTGTTTCTGATTGGCAGGCCATATTCACATTACGTTTCTGATTGGCAGGCCATATTCACATCAAGTTTCTGATTGGCAGGCCATATTCACATTAAGTTTCTGATTGGCAGGCCATATTCACATTAAGTTTCTGATTGGCAGGCCATATTCACATTAAGTTTCTGATTGGCAGGCCATATTCACACGGACTTTCTGATTGGCAGGCCGCTATCACATTGAGTTTCTGATTGGCAGGTTTTTTCCGGGTGTAGCCAATGATCCTGCCCCGTCTACGGGCCCTATCAAGAGGCGCACTCAGTCCCTCAGCGCCCTTCCCAAAGATGGAGACAGAAAGGTGAGCTCTCTGCTTGTCTGTCTCTGGCTTTTATTTTCTTATCTGTGTCTCTCAGTCCAATATCTCCCACTCACATACATTATGTGTCCTTCTCTCTGTGTGCTATTAGCTCAAAATAGAAATTGCCATTATCTACAGATCGAGGATCAGATTACCTGACCCCCAATCCCAATCTTACCATTAGGGGGCAAAAAAATAACTGACCCTGTATCAGTGATTAGGGACAAATTCAACCTACTCCTTGTGGCTCATCCCTTCCATGCACCCCCTTATCACATGTATCTCTCTCTCTCTCTTAGAGGGAAAAGGACCACATTCGGCGGCCAATGAACGCGTTCATGATTTTCAGCAAGCGTCACCGGGCACTGGTTCATCAGAGGCACCCCAACCAGGACAACCGCACGGTCAGCAAGATCCTGGGCGAGTGGTGGTACGCCCTGGGGCCCAAAGAGAAGCAGAAGTACCACGACCTCGCCTTCCAGGTACATACCAATGATGTATATAAACCCTGGATGACTGATAGGGGGCTCTGTATTGAAGCCACCGCACAGCCATCTTGGTACTCCTCCATTGTGAAAACGATTTTGATAGCTATAGAAATGCATTTATTAATGTCTACATTCATCTTCTGTTACAGACACCTTAATGCAAATTCAATTATGTTAACTAAACATAAATCTAATAAAAATGTATTAAATTATTTATTTGCGAGTACTAATGTTACTGTCCCCACTACAAAAAAAAACTTAAATACATGTAATTTTGTCCTTGAAACATTTATTTGAAATACTGTACAATTCCTTTCATTACTATGGACTGCTCCTACTGGGGAGTGCCAATATGGCCGACCGGTGTCTTCAAAACCTCTCAGTAGCCAATACAAAGCATCAGCAATCCAGGGTTTATATACATCATTGGTACATATTAGAGGTCGGCCGATTATGATATTTCAATGCCGATACCGATTATTCTAGGACCCCAAAAAAAACAGATACCGATTAATTGGCAGTTTTTTATATATATATTTGTAATTATGCCAGTTATCACAAATAAGACACATGGCTTTCCCTGGTGCCAATTCAATGAAATAGTCCCACACTGGTGCTCTGCTTTTCTCAGCCATCTGTAAAATGAATATAATCGTACACACACACACACACACACACACACACACACACACACACACACACACACACACACACACACACAGCTCTCTGACGTGACAATGATACTGAAGAGTCTGCTTAGGAGACACAAATACTCTCAAATGTTTGAATAATAAAAAAAACTAGAGTTGAAGTTACTTGTGATGAATGTTGAAAACAAAAACTGTCATTTCTATATGCAGGAAATCTTATTTTAATAATGGGTATGGTAAGAATTGACTACCAAGGTGTGACTCATAATTCCCATGCCACCTTCCAGCAAAATCTGAAAAGCCGTTCCTTCATTCATTTATTCCATAGGATATTTTTAGATTCACTTCAAGTAAGGTCTGTGTTTCGTGTAGGCTTACACCACCTTGCCAGTTTGATAACTGTGTAGATATCCATAGGACAAGGTAACTCTGATCAATATTGGCTAAATATAAGAAAAAAAACAATTTTTTGCAGAGTGGATTTATTAAAATATGTTGACAAACGTTACCTTATATAAGCCAGATTTACACGGGTATCAAAACGCCGAGGCGGTTTAAGCCTGCACGAAACACAGACTTTATTTGAAGTAGATCAAGACATTCCCTATGGAAGACATGAACGGTAAAATAAGGAAGGAACCCCTTTCATGTTTCGCCGCAAGTTATTCTATGAAATATGACGCGTCGACTGTTCCTCTCAATACCATTTGTATTTCGTATACCTTTGTCTATTGGATGTTCTTATAGGCACTTTAGTATTGCCAGCCTAATCTTGGGAGTTGATAGGTTGGAAGTCATAAACAGCGCTGTGCCTCAAGCATTGCTAAAAGCTGCTGGCAAACGCAGTTAAGTGCTGTTTGAATGAATGCTTACGAGCCTGCTGCTGCCTACCACCCCTCAGTCAGACTGCTCTATCAAATCATAGACTAAATTATAATATAATAAACACACATAAATACGAGCCTTTGGTCATTAATATGGTCAAATCCGTAAACTATCATTTTGAAAACGAAATGTTTATTCTTTCAGTGAAATTCGGAACTGTTCCGTATTTTATCTAACGGGTGGCATCCCTAAGTCTAAATATTGCTGTTACATTGCACAACCTTCAATGTTATGTCATAATTATGTAACATTCTGACAAATTAATTACGGTCTTTGTTAGGAAGAAATGGTCTTCACACGAGCCATGCGGCCCAAACTGTTGCATATATACCCTGACTCTGCTTGCACTGAACGCAAAGAACTGACACAATATTGCCTGCTAACATGAATTTATTTTAACTAAATATGCAAGTTAAAAAAATATACTTCTGTGTATTGATTTTAAGAAAGGCATTGGTGTTTATGGTTAGGTACATTTGTGCAACGATTGTGCTTTTTTCGCAAATGCGCTTTTGTTAAATCATCCCCCGTTTGGCGAAGTTGAAGTAGGCTGTGATTCAATAATAAATTAACAGGCATCGCATTGATTATATGCAATGCAGGGCAAGCTAGTTAACCTAGTAATATCAACCATGTGTAGTTAACTAGGGATTATGTTAAGATTGATTGTTTTTTATAAGATACGTTTAATGCTAGCTAGCAACTTACCTTGGCTCCTTGCAGCCACAAGTCCTTTTGATGCTGCACTCGCGTAACAGGTGGTCAGCCTGCCACACAGTCTCCTCGTGGATTGCAATGTAATCGGCCATAATCGGTGTCCAAAACGGCAGATTACCGACTGTTATGAAATCGGCCCTAATTAATCGGCCATGCCGGTCGGTTGACCTCTCATACATATACCATACAGAAAATAAACAGATCTGGGACCAGGCTATAATAATGATGTTTATATCAATTGATTGTATTGTTTATTGTACCTTTCAATACACCCAAGGACTCTAAACCGGAGAATAGGATATTATGTTTTCTTTCCGTCCTTCCTTCTATCCTTTTCATGTTATGACTCCGTGTCTGACTCCATTTTCTCTCTCTCCCTCCATTCTCCCTCCCTCCCTCCCTCACTGTCTCCCAGGTGAAAGAGGCTCACTTCAAGGCCCACCCAGACTGGAAGTGGTGCAACAAGGACAGGAGGAAGTCCATCTCTGAGGGCCGAGAGACCCCAGGGGCCAAAGAGGCACGCGAGAGGAGCATGTCGGAGAGCACAGGTCAGAGTGCGTGTGTGTGTCTGTGTGTGCGTGTGCGTGTGTGTTTGTCTTTTTACTATAGGTGTGTTTTGTGTGTGTGTGTGTGTGTGTGTCTTTTTTACTATAGGTGTGTTTTGTGTGTGTGTGTTTGTATGTCTTTTTACTATAGGTGTGTTTTGTGTGTGTCTGTGTGTGTGTGTGTGTGTGTGTGTGTGTGCGTGCGTGTGTGTGTTTGCATGTCTTTTTACTATAGGTGTGTTTTGTGTGTGCTTATTTATCATCTTAAGGTCTTACACTTTACTTACAGGAAAATGTACATAGTAATGAGAGCACTTTGATGAAAAGTGTTACATACTTATTTGTATATTTCCGTGCTCCACTCCTCTGAGGGTGCATGTATGTGAGTGGGTTTGTTTTTTCCTGTGCTTGTGCAAGCTATTTTTAAGCTTCTTGTTTGTGTGTAATTGTGTGATTGTGTGCTTGTATGAGTGTATTTGCTATTTTGGTATGTCTTGTATACAACGTCCTCTATTCTATTGGCCTGTTTCCCGGACACTGGACTAAATGGCAAGCTCATTTGAAAATCTCCATTGAATGTGCTTTTTAGTCCATGAGTGAATCTGTGTCTGGGAGACCAGCCCTGTTTAATGTGATTTTACTAAGACTATTTTACCCCCCTCCTCCACCGTAGAGCCTGAGTCAGTCTCTCAGGGAATGGAGGCGAAGGGTGCGGCAGGCCCGGACTGGCCTGGGGGCTCTGAGCGTCATGCGGGGGCCTACAGTGGTCAGCTCCCTCGCCCCCGGGCCTTCTCCCAGAGTGCAGTACACAGCCTGGAGAGGAGGGAGCGGGCCAGAGATGTGGAGAAGGTACTGATATAGTTGGTGGCATCACTTTTTCTTCTGTTCTACCTGTTTTATATGCCATTTTCTCCCCTTTTTTTTGTCTTTAATTTTTCCTATTTCTCCATCTTTCTTCTCTCTCTGTTTAGTAATAGTTTTCCAGTAAAATACTGCATTATATCTAAAAGCACTTAGCATAGTAAATAGGAAACTCCCTCACCTTCACCACCAATGTCTAGCACCCACACCCAGGTCATGCACTGCGGCTATTTTGAGCCAAACCTTCTATCACAGTTGAGCTAACTTCTAGCTCTGTGTTTCACTCTCAGTTGTGTCGAGATGGGGCAGGCTCATTCCGCAGCCGCCCCCCTACTCTCTCCCTGACACAGTGTGGGGCCAGTGAGGACGTGACCAGCGACGAGGAGCGCATGGTCATCTGTGAGGAAGAGGGGGACGATGATGTCATGGGTGAGGTCGCAGTCATATTTAGTGTGGCTACCATAGAATTAGGAAGTAGAATTTAAAAAAAAATAAAAGCAGGAAATGCATTACCTATGCCTCTACCGCCATTCATTTCAATTAGACTGGTTTGGATTTCTCCCTGACCAAAATGGCCTCCGTTATCGTTCCATTTTGGAACTTGGAAGGTTAATGACATAGCCTTTCTAATAATTTAATAGGATCTTTATGGTGACTACTCTGTGTGCCCACTGTCTCATTCTCTGAAATAAAATAGTAGATTCCCTATTCTATTTACACTGCATTCTGAAACTATTCAGCCTTATTCTAAAATGGATTAATATTATTTTTGTTTATAAAACTGTTTTTTATATATTTTTTCAAATGATTTAATTTTTAAAATAAAATAAAAAGGTATTGACATAAGTATTCAGACCCTTTGCTATGAGACTCAAAATTGACCCCAGGTGCATCCTGTTTTGACAACTTGATTGGAGTCCACCTGTGGTAAATTCAATTGATTGGACATGATTTGGAAAGGCACACACCTGTTTATATTTAGGTCCCACAGTTGACAGTGCATATCAGAGCAAAAACCAAGCCATGAGGTTGAAGGAATTGTCCGTAGAGCTCCAAGACAGGATTATGTCAAGGCACAGATCTACCATTTCTGCAGCATTGAAGGTCCCCAAAAACACTGGCCTCCATAATTCTTAAATGGAAGAAGTTTGGAACTACCAAGACTCTTCCTACAGCTGGCTGCCCGTCCAAACTGAGCAATCGGGAGAGAAGCGCCTTGGTCAGGGAGGTGACCAAGAACCTGATGGTCACTCTAAGAGAGCTCCAGAGTTCCTCTGTGGAGATGGGAGAACCTTCCAGAAGAACAACCATCTCTGCAGCACTCTACCAATCAGGCCTTTATGGTGCAGTTGGAGACGGAAGCCATTCCTCAGTAAAACGCACATGACAGCCCGCTTGGAGTTTGCCAAAAGGCACCTAAAGGACTCTCAGACCATGAGAAACAAGATACTCTGGTCTGATGAAACCAAGATTGAACTCTTTGGCCTGGGCAGGGACTGGGAGACTAGTCAGGATCGAGGGAAAGATGAACTTAGCAAAGTACAGCGAGATATTTGCTGAAAACTTGCTGAGGACTTCAGACTGGAGCAATGTTTTACCTTCCAACAGGACAACAACCCTAAGCACACAGCCAAGACAACGCAGGAGTGGCAGGAGTGACAAGTCTCTGAATGTCCTTGAGTGGCCCAGCCACAGCCCGGAATTGAACCCGATCGAACATCTCTGGAGAGACCTGAAAATAGCTGTGCAGTGACGCTTCCCATCCCACCTGACAGCGCTTGAGAGAAGAGAAGAAGAAGAATGGGAGAAAATAATTAATATAGAAGAATGGGAGAAACTCCCCAAATACAGGTGTGCCAAGCTTGTAGCGTCATACATAAGAAGACTCGAGGCTGTAATCGCTGCCAAAGGTGCTTCAACAAAGTACTGAGTAAATGGTCTGAATACTTATGAAAATGTATATATATATATATATATATATATATATATAACTGTTTTTTCTTTGTCATTATGGGGTATTGGGTGTAGATTGATAATCCATTTTAGAATAAGGCTGTAGCCTAACAAAATGTGGAAAAAGTCAAGGGGTCTGAATACTTACCGAATGCACTGTATATGGTCTTAATGCTGCTCTATAGCTGTTCTGTGGCACCTCAATGTCTTGCACATTTAGTCTATATATGTTTTACTACAGTAACTATCCTAGAGACAACTCCTATAGCTGCTGTGTTGCTGGTCTGTCTCATATTGGTCCGTTTTTAATGGCAAAATCACTATTGTTTTATTTCCATGTCTTTACTGTCCTATCATGTCTGATTGGACCTATCGGATCCTCTTTATTTCCAGAGGACTCGTGCCCTGAGGGATCCATAGACCTCAAGTGTAAAGAGAGAGTGACTGACAGTGATGAGGATGAGCCGGATGGACAGGTACTCTACACGTTTAGCCGTATAGCCTCTTAGCCCTTTGGACTGTAGGTGCTATGAACTAGCTACAATTTAGATTTCATGGGTAATGGAATTGCCAAATGAAGTAGCATAGCCATACTGAATTTGAACAGATATATATTCAATTCCCACTCTTTCCTCCCACCCATGCTAAGATGGTGTGAGTCTGATCCGTTTCATTCCCCCACCAGTTTTGAATTCTACACTGGTGCACTGAGAGACTTAATTGAGGAGGGACCTTAGTTAACGTTTCTCTTTGATCTCTCCCCGTCCAGCGAGTCTTCCAGCCAGTGGTCCGCTCCTCTCTCCCCTATGCCACCAGCACCTCCCACGCCGACTCTCACTCCGACTCTACCAAGGGGAACACAGGGGGGAGCACTGGAGAGAGCTCTGAGAGGAAGAGAAAACGAGGGATGGAGGGAGGAGAAGAGGGAAGTGGAGAATCGAAAAGAGGAGGTGGAGGGGGGCAGGTTCCCTCTAATTCCATCCCTGGATCGGCGCCCTTCAACTCGACCCCCGCTCTGGGTTATGGACTCACCCAGGTGCTCAGTGCAGTCCGGATGGCCCCCACCATGGTGACCAATGTGGTATGCCCCATCGCCAGCACGCCCATCCCTATCACCAGCAAGCCAATGGAAGGCCCCATCGCCCTCAGTGCCCTCCCTGGGGAGAAGAAAGCCACACTTCTGATTGGTGGACCGGGAGCAGTAGGTGGGCCTATCACAGCAGGGGGTGGGTACTTGTCCTCGTCCTCTCCCAATCCCGTGAGTGTGGGGCCGGGGGGGCTGCAGGTCACCAGTCTAGTGCTGGGAGGAGCTTTCCCCAACCAGTCTATACAGCTCATAGCCCCGCCTCAGCATCTCTTAAGCCCCACCCACAGCACCCTGCCACTTCCCCTCCCCCTGCTGCAGCCCCAGTTCCTTCCTGCCGCCTCTCTCACCTCCGCTGGCGGTGCCAAGCCTGGCCTCACCCAGGTGCAGTACATCCTGCCCATCCTGTCTTCTGTCAGTGCCAACCCCAAGAGCCCCTCCCCCCAGCTAACCCAGCAGCCAACCGGCGTCCTCACGCTGCCCTCCACTCTGCCCACCCATGTCTTCCAGGCCAATGGAATACATTCGGGGGCAGGAGCGGGAATAAGATATGCCGCAGTGGGAGGGGTCAGTCCTGGAGCAAGAGGTGAGAGAGAGTAGTGATTGGCTGACAGGGATGGAAAAGGGGTGGACCTATGGAAAAGGGGAGGGTACTTTGCTATATACAAGGGGATATGCTTACAACCATCCAAGATTCATACAGTTGAAGTCGGAAGTTTACATACACTTAGGTTGGAGTCATTAAAACTCATTTTTTAACCACTCCACAAATTTCTTGTTAACCTCTCTGGGATATTCAGGACGGTAAGCATCCCACCTCAACAACAGCCAATGAAAGTGCAGGGCGCCAAATTCAAAACAACAGAAATCCCATAATTAAAATTCCTCAAACAAGTATTTCACACCATTTTAAAGAGAAACTTGTTGTAAATCCAGCCACAGTGTCCGATTTCAAAAAGGCTTTACGATGAAAGCACACCAAACGATTATGTTAGGTCAGTACCTAGTCACAGAAAAACACAGCCATTTTTCAGTCACAAAAAGCAGAAATAGAGATAAAATGAATCACCAACCTTTGATGATCTTCATCAGATGACACTCATAGGACTTCATGTTACACAATACATGTATGTTTTGTTCGATAAAGTTCATATTTATATCCAAAAACCTCAGTTTACATTGGCGTGTTACGTTCAGTAGTTCCAAAACATCCGGTAATTTTGCAGAGAGCCACATCAATTTACAGAAATACTCATAATAAACATTGCTAAAAGATACAAGTGGAATTTTAGAGCCACTTCTCCTTAATGCAACCGCTGTGTCAGATTTCAAAAAAGCTTTACCGAAAAAGCACACCATGCAATAATCTGAGTACGGCGCTCAGACAACAAAGCAAGCCATACAGATATCCGCCATGTTGTGGAGTCAACAAAGTCATAAATAGCATTATAAATATTCACTTACCTTTGATGCTCTTCATCAGAATGCACTCCCAGGAATCCCAGTTCCACAATAAATGTTTGATTTGTTCGATAAAGTTAATCATTTATGTCCAAATACCTCCGGCAGACCTCTTAATCATTCAGCTCCCATTCCCCCCTCCTTCACAGTAGAATCATCAAGCAAGGTTCTAAAGACTGTTGACGTCTAGTGGAAGCCTTAGGAAGTGCAATATGACCCAATTTCCACTGTATATTGGATAGGCAAAGAGTTGAAAAACTACAAACCTCAGATTTCCCACATCCTGTTTGGGTTTTTTCTCAGGTTTTTATTTCTGCCATATGAGTTATGTTACACTCACAGACATCAATCAAACAGTTTTAGAAACTTCAGAGTGTTTTCTATCCAAATCGACAAATTATATGCATATTCTAGCTTTTAGGACTGAGTAGCAGGCAGTTTACTTTGGGCACCTTTTTATCCAAGCTACTCAATACTGCCCCCCTTGTCCCAAAGAAGTTAACAAACTATAGTTTTGGCAAGTCGGTTAGGACATCTACTTTGTGCATGACACAAGTCATTTTTCCAACAATTGTTTACAGAGAGATTATTTCACTTATAGTTCACTGTATCACAATTCCAGTGGGTCAGAAGTTTACATACACTAAATTGACTGTGCCTTTAAACAGTTTGGAAAATTCCAGAAAATTATGTAATGGCTTTAGAAGGTTCTGATAGGATAATTGAGTTTGAGTCAATTGGAGGTGTACCAGTGGATGTATTTCAAGGCCTACCTTCTTTGCTAAGTACCTCTTTGCTTGACATTATGGGAAAATCTAAAGAAATCAGCCAACATCTCAGAATTTTTTTTTCCAAACACCTGAAGGTACCACGTTCATTTGTACAAACAATAGTACAATAGTATAAGCTCCATGGCAGCCGTCATACCGCTCAGGAAGGAGACGCGTTCTGTCTCCTAGAGATGAACGGACTTTGGTGCAAAAAGTGCAAATCAATCCCAGAACAACAGCAACGGACCTTGTGAAGATGCTGGAGGAAACGGGTACAAAAGTATCTATATCCACAGTAAAACAAGTTCTATATCGCCACTGCTCCAAAACCGCCATAAAAAAGCCAGACTACAGTTTGCAACTGCACATGGGGACAAAGATCGTACTTTTTGTAGAAATTTCTTCTGGTCTGATGAAACCAAAATAGAACTGTTTGGCCATAATGACCATTGTCATGTTTGGAGGAAAAAGGGGGAGGCTTGCAAGCTGAAGACACCATCCCAACCATGAAGCACGGGGTGGCAGCATCATGTTGTGGGGTGGTTTGCTGCAGGAGGGGCTGGTGCACTTCACAAAATAGATGGCATCATGAGAAAGCAAAATGATGTGGATATATTGAAGCAACATCTCAAGACATCAGTCAGGAAGTTAAAGCTTGGACACAAATGGGACTTCCAAATGGACAATGACCCCAAGCATACTTCCAAAGTTGTGGCAAAATCGCTTAAGGACAACAAAGTCAAGGTATTGGAGTGGCCATCACAAAGCCCTGACCTCAATCCTATAGAAATTTGTGGGCAGAACTGAAAAAGAGTGTGTGAGCAAGGAGGCCTACACACCTGACTCAGTTACACCAGCTCTGTCAGGAGGAATGGGCCAAAATTCACCCAATTTATTGTGGGAAGCTTGTGGAAGGTTACCCAAAAAGTTTGACCTAAGTTAAACAATTTAAAGGTAATGCTACCAAATACTAATTGAGGGTATGTAAACTTCTGACCCACTGGGAATGTGGTGAAATACATAAAAGCTTAAATAAATCATTCTCTCTACTAATTATTCTGACATTTCACATTCTTAAAATAAAATGGTGATCCTAACTGACCTAAAACAGGGAATATTTACTTGGATTAAATGTCAGGAATTGTGAAAAACTGAGTTTAAATGTATTTGGCTAAGGTGTATGTAAACTTCCGACTTCAACTGTATGTCTAAGTGTTATTTTTGGGGGGGAAATTAGTTGAAGTCCCCTTCAATCCCAGAATACGTGTAACCTTCTATTTAGTCTCGCATATCCCTGCTCTTTAATATTACCTGTAAGTGAGTACATTTACATGCAACCAAATAATTCAATATTAATCGGATTATGGCAGTAGACAGATTATGCAACACTTTACGCTGCTTATCTTCATCAGCATAAGGTCAAAATCGAAGTGAGCAATACACAGATTAAAACAGCTGGTTTTCAGAACAATCTTTCAAATGATTAGGACATGTTAAAACCTTAATCGACGTTCCAGCGGTGGAACCAAATGGTGGAACCAAATGGTGGAACCAAATGATTCGCTGTGGTTGAACATTTTATTTTGATTGGTGATTTCCTGCATTTATCAGAGTGCAATCAGGTAGCCTGATTTCAGATGTGTCCATGTGTGAACAGGATTATTAGGGAAATCGTTCTTCTTGCAAAGTATGTAAATGTTTTCATCAAACTGTTATGCTAATCTAACTATCTCCAATATTTGCATACTCCGGGAGAGAGAATTCATCACCTTATGATTGTCATTAGTTGTCATGTCAACAGTCTTACCTCAACTGCTCTCTCTGTCTCTCTGTCTCTCTGTTTCTCTCTTTATTTCTCTCTCTCTGTTTCTCTTTCTTTCTCTCTCTCTCTCTCTCTCTCTCTCTCTCTCTCTCTCTTTCATCAGCCCAAGCCCAGTCTCCAGTCTTGCAGAGCAAGATGTTGGTTCCCATGGCAACAGTGAGAACAGGCTCTACTCCTCCTCAGCCCATCTCCCACGTGGCCCCTCCCCTTCCTGTGCAAAATGGTGCTCTACCAGGAAACAAGGTAGTGGTTATTACACACAAGCATACCACAGAACAGCAACTTGTAGACCTCTTTCCGGAAAAAAAGGCTTGAACATTGGTCAAATACATAGGCACACACTGTGATGATCACAATATAGGCATTAAGCAAACATGATCTACAGTTCAATTTGTTGTTACTGAGGGAATAAAAACACAACTCTGATGGTGCAAGTATGCATGTGGACCACTAGCCTCCTAGCTGACCTGTGTGTGTGTGTGTGTGTGTGTGTGTGTTGTCCTGCACAGATCATACACATCGCCCCCATGCCAATGGTCCAGACAAATGTCCACCCTGCTGGAGCAGTGCATCCTGGGAGTCCCTTCCCTGTATCCATGGCAACAGCCACTGTGATGACTCCGGGCATCAAACCCCCTCAGACTGTGTTGCTGACCTCGCCTCCAACAAGGTACTCACTTTAAACCTACAATAAACGTCTGATTATACAGTATGTTCAGTGCATTCGGAAAGTATTCAGACTCCTTGACTTTTTCCACATTTTGTTACGTTTACAGACTGGATTTTTTTAAAGTGTCCTCATCAATCTATACACAATGCCCCATAATGACAAAGCGAAAACAGGTGTTTTGAAATGTTTGCAAATGTATTCAGACCCTTTTCTATGTGACTTGAAATTTGAGCTCTGGGGCATCCTGTTTCCATTGATCATCCTTGAAATGTGTCTACAACTTGATTGAAGTCCACTTGTGGTAAATTCAATTGATCGGACATGATTTGGAAAGGCACAAACCTGTCTATATTTAGGTCCCACAGTTGACAGTGCATGTCAGAGCAATACCCAAGCCTTGACATCAAAGGAATTGTTCGTAGAGCTCCGAGGCAGGATTGTGTCGAAGCACAGATATGGGGAAGGGTACCAACACATTTCTGCAGCATTGAAGGTCCCCAAGAACACAGTGGCCTCCATCATTATTAAATGGAAGAAGTTTGGAACCACCAAGACTCTTCCTAGAGCTGACCAACTGGTCAAACTGAGCAATCGGGGGAGAAGGGGGTGAACAAGAACGCAATGGTCACATTGACAGAGCTCCAGAGTTCCTCTGTGGAGATGGGAGAACCTTCCAGAAGGACAACCAGCAATCAGGCCTTTATGGTGGAGTTGCCAGACAGAAGCCACTCCTCAGTAAAAGGCACATGACAGCCTGCTTTGAGCCAAAAGTCACCTAAAGACTCTCAGACCATGAGAAACAAGATTCTTTGGTCTGATGAAACCAAGATTGAACTCTTGGGCCTGAATGCCAAGAGTCACGTCTGGAGGACACCTGGCATCATCCCTATGGCGGTGAAGCATGGTGGTGGCAGCATCATGCTGTGGGGATGTTTTTCAGGGGCAGGAACTGGGTGACAGGATTGAGGGAAAGATGAATGGAGCAAAGTACAGAGAGATCCTTGATGAAAGCCTGTTCCAGAGCGTTCAGGACCTCAGACTGGGGCAAAGGTCCACCTTCCAACAGGACAACGACCCTAAGCACGCAGCCAAGACAAAGCAGGAGTGGTTTCGGGTCAAGTCTCTGAATGTCCTTGAGTGGCCCAGCCACAGCCCGGACTTGAACCCGATCTAACATCTCTGGAGAGACCTGAAAATAGCTGTGCAGCGACGATCCCTATCCAACCTGATAGAGCTTGAGAGGATCTGCAGAGAAGAATGGGAGAAACTCCCCAAATATAGCTGTGCCAAGCTTGTAGTGCCATACCCAAAAAGACTGAATACTTATGTAAATGTGATATTTCAATTTCTAAAAAACAGTTTTTCCTTTGTCATTATGGAGTACTGTATGTAGATTGAGGGGGGAAAAAAACAATTTAATCAATTTTAGAGTAAGGCTGTAGCATAACAAAATGTGGAAAAAGTCAATGGGTCTGAATACTTTCCAATGCACTGTATGTCCCACTATTACTTTCACATGGCAGTTGCTTTTAGTTTATTGTGGCTGGTCAATTGACCTTCATCAAAACTGTGTTCATAGCTAACCCATCTGCTTTTTGTCTCTTCTTCACTCTAGGATCACTTATGTCCAATCCAGCACTGGAGTGGTCTCCACGGCAACGGTCCAGGCCCCTCTCTCTCCAGGACCCGCCTACCTGCCGTCGTCCCTGACGTCTCTGGGCTTCACCGCCATTGCTCCGGCCGGCCAGGCCCTGATGCAGCCTCTCGTAGCGGGCCAACCGCCCTTGCTAGCCCCAGCCCTTTCCCCTGGAGCCCCGGGGACAGGACGTCAACTCCTCACCCCCATCTACCCGGCCCCAAGCATCACCCTAGCGTCAGGTGTGGTCGCCATGACCTCCGTGCCCCCCAATTTGGCTCAAGAAGTGTCTGGCCAATCATCAGCCTCGGCTGTCGGTGTGCAGGGTTCAAAGGACGTTACCCGGTCACATGAAGAGGGAATGCCACACCTGACTGCAGAGTTGGAGCAAAAGTCACAGGTGGAGGGCCAGGCCCAACGGAAGAACAAGGCTCAGATAAAGAAAGAGAATACGACGGAGGATGTCGAGGCATATAGCAAACCTGGTGCTAACTCAATGGCTATGTCCAGCAGCAATATACCAACAGGTACGTCGAAACTGTAGTCCGCCTCCCCTCACTTTCTCGCCTCCATTTCTCCTTCCACCTCCCCTCTCTTCCCTTCTCTGCTTATGGCCTTTTTGAATGTACTTTCAGTGCATGTATTTTGCTATAGTTGCCTCTTTTATAACTAGCTATGTTACAATATATTATTACTAGGAATCATGAGCCACTATTGTGCATTTTCCTGCAGGGAGTGAAGAAGACGGTAGTCGAGCCAGCCACATGAAAGAAGAGAATACGGACGATGACCGAGATTATGCCAGAGGGAATGGAGAGAGGGAGAGGGAGATAAAGAAGGAGAGTGGGACGCCTGAACCAGAGGAGTCCAGGGAGGCAGAGGATTGGCCCCACGAGGGCCACAACAAAGGGGACAGTGGCAACGGGGGCCACAGCAAAGAGGTACGAGACTCTGGGTTTTGCTGAAGATTAAGCACCCATCGAAAACAATGACTTCTGTAGAGATTTCAAAACGCAATGCAAACAATTGAATTATCGCGATGTAAACAATTATCACAAGCACTTATCAAGGACAAGGCTTTCTCTCTCTCTCTCTCTCTCTCTCTCTCTCTCCAGGCTGGACTGAGGGAACCTCTCCACCCTCCCACAGGACTGGACCCTCCTCCGCCTCCCCCACAGACTGACAGGGACGCGCCCCCCTCAGCCAAGAAGACCAAATTCCGCCCCCCGCCGCTCAAAAAGCCCTCAGACGCCATTGAAAAGTGAGTGACAGGGATGGGGGAGGGGTGCAATGGGAGGATATGAAAACACATAACCTCCGTTGCTTCTCTCAGTTAAAACCAAGTGGAGAAGAATTTGTAGCCAGGGAATCAGTTGGTTGGATCTTGGTGCTTACATCACTAGCGTTGAGGGTTCCTTGCATTTGGAATTACATTGGATTCTGTTTACATCATGCTGCACCACAATAAACATGAAGCTCAAATGCAGAGACTCTGAGATCATTGAGGGCTTGTGACCGGTCGGCGCGATCGGTAGCCTTTCTCCATTGCACTGCATCAGCGTCAAATAGGGTTCCCTCTAGCAGTCGTAAGGACAAAGATTCAACAGGAGGCATGCAGGTAGCAATGCAAATGAGTGTTGGATTTATTTACACAGCGCTGGTGTTTCGGAGATGACGATGATATTTACAAATGTACGGGCACCTAAATACATTTGGCCACACATGTTCTCGCTCGTTCACACAACGTTAAACATGACGGAGGAACCGGACACATGCCCTCCGAACGAGAAATGGACAGGAAACTGGTAAATGCAATGAAGTAAATCAAACGTTTGTGTGCTCTCCAAAACAACGTTTCCACTTGGAGAATGGTATGAATCCGTATTATGCTGAATGACTTATCCGCATTTCCTTAACCAACCTAAATTAATGGGGGAGTATGTTGGGATTAAAAGTAACTTTGCGAGTATATTGGCGTTAAAAGTAACTTCACTGATGAATATATATAGTTCGCGGAGCATTGATTAACAGGGTCAACCAATTGACACAATGAAACAAATAGTGCTCACGAATTAGCGTGTGTCAGTGCTCTAATAGTTGAGAGAGACGTGGCTATACAGAGCACACCCTCTCCTCTCCAGGCTCCGGAGACACTCCTGCAGAGCCCCCCCCCTCCTTATAGGAACAGGAGAGAACCAGGAAGGAGACAGTTCAGTCTCCAACACGGCGTCCTCACCAGGGACAGACTGGTAAACTTGAACCCGCCCTTACAGTATAAATCAAAAAATGACAGGCGTAAAGATGAGAAGTCTTTATTTCCCCCCTGCTTTTTATGGAAACCCAGAGGAGTCATACCTAACCGCCCCAGTGGCTTTCGAGAGCTCCCCTACACACACACCGGCGCTCTCTCCACAGCGGAGATGCATCTTTTTTTTTGACCCAACCTGTCACAAACAATTGTTTGGGGCTATTTTTATATAGTGAACATAAAACTGAGGTGCACAAGCTCCTTTTTTTTTAGCCCACACGTGGAACCGGGTATGGTTGGATCCCAACATGGGTCTCATAAAATCAAACTATATTTCAACTGTATAGGGTCCTGTCGGGGTCCTATTTCGAGGAGCGCTTTGCCGAGCTGCCAGAGTTCAGGCCAGAAGAAGTGCTGCCCTCTCCCACCCTCCAGAGTCTGGCCACCTCCCCCCGAGCCATACTGGGCAGCTACCGAAAGAAGAGGAGGAACTCCACAGGTGAGAGAGAGAGATTTTGTCGTGCTGTGAGGTTTGTCCTACATTTTGCCACTTGGTAGGCCGTCATTTTAAGTAAGAATTTGTTCTTAGTTGACTTGCCTAGTTAAATCAAACAAAATGTTCAAAAAGTGCTTCTGCTTCCACATAAATACATAGAATCAGTTGAAAAGAACACCCCATTATACACACCCCTCCCCACTCACACAAAAAAGCTCATAAGTTCATGTCAGGCAAGACTGCGACCAGGTGGCAGTTCCACACGATTAAAGAGATACTTTGGGATTCTGGCAATGCTAGCACATACCCATAGACTTCCAGTCATTGCGCTAACGCTGTATAACGCTTTCAGTTTCGCGGCTCCCGAGTGGCGCAGAGGTCTCAGGAAGTGCATCTCAGTGCTCGAGGCGTAACTAAAGAGAACCTGGTTCGAATCCAGGCTGTATCACAACCGGCCGGGATTGGGAGTCCCATAGGGCGGCGCACAATTGGCCCAGCGTCGTCCGGGTTTGGCCGGTGTCATTGTGAATAAGAATTTGTTCTTAAACTGACTTGCCAGGGTTAAATGAAAAACGGATTTAGGATTAGCTCGCAAAACGTAACTTCCTTCATACTGGACACAGAGACATTTAAAATGGTATCCGTAAGTTCATCTGACTTTGTGGAAGTAGATAAAGGGCTTCATTGCCAAAATCCCAAAGTATCCCTTTAAGGCCTTTACATGCCAGCTTCAGTCTGCCTCTATGTCTCCCCTGCTGTTAAGCACTTTTATTGACAGGGGGACAAACTAATGTTTATAACTGTTCAGCCTGCATCTAGGCACCATATAATGCCTCATCGCTGGCATTAGCTGGAACTCTGCGTATGGGGTCCGATATGACCTTTCTGGCCTGTCTGATGACGGTCTCCTGGAAAATGAACCGGAGAGAGGAGGGAAGTGTCATGCCAAATACTCTTCCCTGCTGTCTTGGTCAGTCTCAAGATTAAGGCTTTGAGCTACACTGTCGGGTTAAACCTTATCTTGAAACAAGCATGACTGGGGAGAGAGTTGTCGAACATATTCAAAAGAAAACGTATTAAGAATCTAGCATGGCCGCTAAAATGAATTTGAACAGATTTCTTTCCACCGTTAAAAACAGAGGTAGGATATATTGTGGTTGCGTGTTCTATTGGATTCTGTGGTTAAAACACCTTCTCTTCATCCTCTATCCTCCGCCTCCTTCTTCACTCACTCCCATCTCCTTTTCCTCTGTATCTTCCTCCTCCCCCTCTTCTGTATCATTCTCCCCCCATTCTCTTGTTCTTCCTCCTCTTCTCCTCCCCTTCAGACCTGGACTCGTCTGCAGAGGACCCCAGCTCTCCCAGGAGGAAGGCTGCCGCTCGGAGCCGTCTCTCCAGCTGCAGCTCGGAGCCCAACACACCAAAGAGCGAGGTCAAGTGTGAGGGGGACATCTTCACCTTCGACAGAGCTGGTATGTAGTGTGGAGTGTACGGAGGTCTGTTATAGGTGATGTCTTGTGTCCTAAATGGTACCTTATGCAGTGCACTACTTTTGGCTAGGCCCCTGTAGTTTTTTCCTTCGTTAGTTTTCCCTTCCTCCTCGCATTCTTTTCTCACTCATCAGTTTGGATTCCCCTCGGTGCCTCCTCTTTTCTCCATTCTTCTCATCCCTCTCTTCTCTCAATCACCACCCTCTCCTCTCACTCTCTCTTCATATTACTCATGCTTCTCAACTATCTCTCATCCCTCCCTTCTCTCAATCACCGTCATTTCTCTACCGTAGGTGCTGAGTCTGAGGATGTCCTGGGGGAGATGGACAAAGTGCCGTACTCCTCTCTCCGGAGGACTCTGGACCAGCGCAGGGCTCTCGTTATGCAGCTCTTCCAGGAACACGGCTTCTTCCCTTCAGGTAACCACCCGGCACCATCTGCTTCTCTCATTGGCTCATGTAGCCAATTTGTTGACTGTCATTGGTCACCTTGTATACTGATTCTGTGGTTGAGCAAGTTTGACCAGATTACAACCAACTAGTCTCTGATACAACCAGGCAAAGGTTGCACTGCAATTATTTTTCTTCAGAGAGGGCTCATCTTCTTCCCCCCCATCTAGCTCAGGCCACTGCAGCCTTCCAGGCACGATACTCAGACACCTTCCCCACCAAACTGTGTCTGCAGCTGAAGATCAGGGAGGTGAGGCAGAAGATCATGCAGACAGCCACACCTGGAACCCCCGGAATCTCTGAGCCCGGCGGGTCAACAACAGGGGTCATGGGTTCAACGGACTCCGCCTCGGCCGCCATCGGCTCCTCCAATACCAACACTCGAGATGGTACAGGGACGGGGCCAGGAGAAAGAGGGCGGAGTCCCGAGGAGCCCAGGAACGTGGGCAAATTGTAGGAATGGAAAGAAGGAGAGATGGAAAGAAGGAGAAAAGCAAGAGAATAGAGAAGGTGGAGAGAAAGTGTCAAAAGAGAGAGAGGAGTGTTGTTGTGTCCCACAGCATGTCCTTGTACATGTAGTAACAGGACATCAGTTTCACTTCGGCACAGTTCTGTACTGGCTGTACCCTCAGCACATTTGTAGTTTGACAGAACATTCTGTGGTACACACCAGTGGAGGCTGGTGGGAGAAGCTATAGGAGAGGGGGATGGCTGGAATGGATTCATTGTAATGGCTGGAATGGAATAAAAGGACCGGAGTCAAGCAAGTGGTTTCCATATGTTTGATACCGTTCCATTTATTCCACTCCAGCCCTTTACAACGAGCCCGTCCTCCTATAGCTCTACCCCACCAGCCTCCACTGGTACACACATTCTTACTGTCTCTCTCTCGTGCACACACACCCCACCAACTCAGACTGTTACTCTTGGGTGGCAGTCACGAGCACTGTCACACAGATGTACACAATGGCACTTTGTAACATTTTGTGCGGATTCAGTTTGCAGCCCTCTGTTGCCATTGACTTCCCTCCCTCCACTCCTCAGCACAGTGGTTGGGATGTATCCAATGTAACATCCACTGAAATTCCACAGCCCCTCTATGCTGCAACAACAGACAGCACTGAACTGGACACACACTGCACACACACAGTCTGCCAGTCAACTCAACACTCGCCTGACCAAGCCTTTGGCCTGCACAGTTTTTAGAGATTGGAGAAAGTGAGTCAACCATTGGCTCCCGAAAAAGGGAGGCTGGACTCAGCATGACCATTGACCAATCCCTGGCCCAATCAGTAATCAACGTCACAGACAGGCTGAGTTCCTATTGGCTGGAGAGGATGTTGTATATTGAGGTTTCCTCCCTTTTGGACGCCGTTATGAGATATGAAATATGTAAAGCTTGAAGGGTGATGCGTGACAAAGCAACAAACTCAACATTGGTTGGCTGTAAACGAGCACAGAGAAAGGCTGAACGAGACAAATCGTCCATTCATTGGTCAACTCAAGAGGCTGCGGATTCCACCAAGGAAGCCGGAAGCAGATGATGTGACATGGCTCACTTGGCTCCCAAGTGCCAGTTGACAAGCAAAAGTAGATTTATAACCAACGTCTAGGAGTCACCCAGTGGATATGTTGCTTTATCTTGTATTGTTGCAGTGGAAATAACACGTTTTTTCTGTGGCCTGTTTTCTCTCTTGTGGCTCTCATTGGTGTTTCTCCAGCATAAACTTATATAAAAGGGGTTTGAAAACAGCCCACGCAACCCCTCTTCTAAATTTTACTTTGGGCCATTCCCCCTCTCCCATGACTGCTCAGTAGACACATAGAGGAGGGGGCAGGCAGTTTGTTTTTAAACGTTGAAATCAGGTGTTTGCACAATGTGTGGTCTTGTGACTGCAATTTAAATCAGGAAAGTATTATTTTTAGAGATTGTTTCTTAGAAATAACCTTGTTGTTCAATGTTATCAATCCCCCCTTCTTCCATTTGGAGCCCCTTTCCCCCTTGCTTCCTTTCCCTGCCCCTCTAACTAACCAAGTGTTGTTAGAAAGTGCCCTTAAGCACTGGTCCAGGGTCAGTTCTGTTACGTAGCTCAGGATGGCTCTGGTTAGAGTTTAGTTCAGGGAAAACAGATCCTAGACCAGCCCCGTAGGGCATTCTCTGGAGCCCTCTCTCTTCCCTCTCTGCCACTTTATTTTTTTCCTTATTAAATGGTGCAATAGGACATTTGGAATGGGTGGGTTATGTGGGTCTGTGCCATAGATATTTACAGTACAGTCAGAAGACCCATTCTAACAACTATGGCATAAGAAGAACTCTCTGAGATTGCTATATTTGAAGAGATAGAGCATAGCTAACTAACTAAAGTCAAAGACATTCAAATAGCACTTTTTGCCTCTTCACTTGTTTTGGGAAGAGTTGGGGTAGTTATGGGTGTACCTTTATTTCTCTGTATACAGTTGGATGTGTGAAAAATATCTATATTTCCATATGTGCATATAGATGTTGTGTGTGTGTTTGCGCACATGCATGTATGGACTCGGCCACACCCTTCACATACCATACAATAAGACATTATCAATCATATGTTCTTCACATATACTGGAGGCAGTATTTTTTTTGACAGTCACCAGGACTATTATATGCCACCTTGACTGTTATATTAATGAGATAGTCCAAGATCAAACGCATAGAATTTATCAAAGATTTGTTGAGTCTTGCTAAGGTGAGGCCTGAAATGATTCCGTGAACATGCATGTGCGCACGCAAACACACAGACATACATACACACACACACACACACGAATGTGTGTACACTGTATGATTGTGCTTAAAATAAACTGTCCATACCTTGGAGAAGGAATTTTAGAATGAGAGAGATGAGTGTGAGCTCATAAACAGGCATGTTGACCATGTGCAATATTTCTAAGCAAAATAAACAACTAAATATTGAAAATATTAAAAGACCTAACACAATATCCTTGGTCTTTGACTTTGTTCTGAGTCAGATTAGTGAATGTGAGTGTGCTGGTTTGATGGAATCCATCTCTGTACAACTGACCCAAGATTCTAACGGAAGTGCCCCTGTAAGGTCGGTAATAACAAATAACTACTTTATCCTACGTAGATGTTATGCCTGAAGGTTGAGCGAGTACTGATACTTGAAATGATGACTGGAAGAGAATCTGAATTCAGAGAACGCGAACCTGTGACTCCCCCACACAGTCGACTATGGCTGCTTCCACTAAGTGAAATCCCCAGTATTTTGAGATTCCCTTTGTTGATTGATTTTCTATACACAAGTAGACATGTCACAGCTGTCCATCAGTCATGTTAAAGTGGGATTACCTGCAATTACAATGTCAAGATCCTTCCTGCCAAGGCAGGTGGAGATATGAACTCAATCTCATGCTCGTCAATCCAAAACTTGGTGTACCAGACCATTCAGAGATCTTGGGCAGTGTGTTGATTTAAAGAACCAATACCTGGGTGACACTATTTGCTTGTCCTTTAGTTGACATCAGGCACTACATTTGAGTCACTTTCCACTTCTGACATCATTGTTGTGAACTGTGTATTTGCCTCTGAAACAGACACCTGGGTTCAAGGCCAGGTCAGGAAACCCCCTGAATTTGCTAAAATGGTGTGAGAAGTGAGAGGGCTCTGCTGTAAGGCCACCAGAGGCATGTGAAGGGTATTGAAATAAATATTAAGGATTTTTTTTAAAATCTGCTATTTGGGATTCTTTACCTCCCCATTGAAACCTTAACTATAGCAGCATTTAAATGTAAAAATGGTTACAGTTAGGGTAGGGACGTCCAAAGGATGCTGGAAAGCAATGACCCTTATTTTATGTGAAATTCTTACTCTTACTCTCCTCTTATCTAAAACATAATGGGATTTGTAGTTTTCATGTCTGTACTCCCTTTCGTGTATACATTATTTTTACTGTCACGGTAGAAATCAAGAAATCCCAGACGGAAGCGCCACCTCTGGTGAAACTCAACACTGTTATTTTAGCAGTGTAGTTCTATGGGTATTTTCAAAGACAAGGGAACAGTCGTGAGCCACAGCCAAATCGAACTTCATTTCCCAGGAGAAAATGCAATTTGTCAGTTTCTACTGTCTACGAGCTCAGACAGGCAGTGCAAGGGAGGACTCATCCGAACGGTGTCAATTCTGTCTGTTTTACAACGATTATTGCATTTGCAGTCAAAAGAGGCAACATTTAAACTCACTTGGTGTGAATCTCTAGCCCCCCGCCCGCTACCCTTGCACAGAGATATGAGCGGCAGCGGGCGGCCCAGAACTAGCTCGTTTGCTGAGCCACAAAGTAATCCCGGAGCCGCTGCAGCATCCACCGGATCAGCCGCTGCGGTGGGGAGCAGCACAGGAAAGACCGGGGTCCAGCAGGCCTCGGGGAGCAGTTCGTCTGGATGCTCAAATTTAAAGCTGGCCAGTAAGTTTATTATGATGTGTTTTCTGAAAAATATTGCCCTGGATGATCGAAAGACACACATTGTAGCTACAGTCCAGTGTCGTAGCGAATGTGGTCAATTTTGCACGATTGCCAGGGCGAACATTGTTGTTGTAACGTTAGTTTTTAAAAAACGAGTTAGCTAGTTAACTGCCTTGATTAACTGTAGTTGTCTGAACGGTTGAGTTGTCAGTTAGCAAACTAGTTACTGTAACTTGCTAACCCACGCCAAAAACTAAGTAATTCGCGTTAGCTAGCTAGCTTGCTAGGTCTAGATTAGTTATACTAAACTAAAATATTAATGTAAAAAAATCAAAGATTTTACTGAGCTGCAATTCATATGATTGAGGAAATCAGTCAATTGACAAATTCAATAGGCCCTAATCTATGGATTTCACATGACTGGGAATATAGATATGCATCTGTTGGTCACAGATACCTTTAAAAAATGGGCCTCAGGATCTTGTCATGGTATTTCTGTGCATTCAAATTGCCATCGATAACATGTAATTGTGTTCGTTGTCCATAGCTTATGCCTGCACATACCATAACCCCACCACCACCACGGGGCACTCTGTTCACAACATTGACATCAGCAAACTGCTTGCCCATACGACGCCATACACGTGGTCTGCGGATGTGGGGCTAGTTGGGCAAACAGTCGAATTCTCTAAATCGAAGTTGTAGGCTGCTTATAGTAGATACATTATCAGCCAACATCTCTGGTGGACATGCCAATTGCACGCTCTCTCAACTTGAGACAACTGTACATTGGCATTTTATTGTCCCCAGCACAAGGTGCACCTGTGTACTGATCGTGCTGTTTAATCAGGATCATGATATGCCACACCTGTCAGGTGAAAGGAGAAATGCTCACTAACAGGGATGTAAACACATGTTGTGCACAACATCAACATTTGAGGATGTGTGTATGAAACATTTCTGGGCTCTTTTATTTCAGCCCATGAAAGATGGAACCAACACTTTACATGTTTCGTTTATATTTTTGTTCCGTGTATATTAGCATGCTAGCTAATTAATGACCTCGCGGTACCATACTGTAACGCTAGCTAAATATAAAGAAAGCATAAGCAACATAAACAACCTTAGCTACGTGTGCTAAGGCATGCCAGCTGACTTGTAAGCAGCAGCTATAGCAGATGGATAACTAGCATCTCAGATGGGTTTTTAGATGGCTATGTGGTAACGTTAACTAGTTTACAAGGAGATTCAATCTAGTTAGCTACAGTAGTAGTGCTTTTTATGTTTTAACAAGCAAACGAATCAGTGATAACTAGCTAGTTCAAACAACAATTCTTTACCTAACGAGCTAGTTACGTGACACTACAAACGACAGTATTAATTGAAATAAATATTGCATAGGCAAGGTAGCCTAATTGTTTGTTCATAGGTAGCCTAATTGTATGTTCATAACGGCTGACAAGTAAGCTAGCCAGAAAACAACTAGCTTTGTGCTTCCCAACACTGATTCATGTTAAGCACACCCTTACCTATTGTTCAAATTAGGTCGATAGTGGATACGTATCTATCCAGTAGCTCAGATAAGTAACCAGCCTAGAAAGAAATCTCTAGTTATACAGTGACTGTTAATAGGTGATACAGAACTTGATAAAAAGTGGTGAAACATGTAACTACTAGCCAGCTGTATAATATATTATGAGCTAGTAATTCTCCAAGAAGTAGGCTAGTAGATATACAGAAGAAAGATGACAAGCTGAAATACTTGCCTACATAGCACATCAACAACTTCCATGCATCCTTTGCACATGTTTTTTTTTTTTGTTAGAGCATGTTTCCACTTTGTGCCTTGTAGTGGACATTGGAATTGGATGGCTTTATCCACCATGATGATCAATGTTTGTCATGCAGAGTACATTTTGTTGGCTGTGGATCTGACTTTTCCCAGACCTTCTTCCCCCTGACTAAAGGTCTCGAAGCTTCAGCGTAGGTGCAGATCACGTTCTGCACGTGTGTCTTTACTGCACAGATTTGTGGTCCCTTGCACATTTCTCACTGTCAATGGTGAATGGTAATTTTTCAAGTTTTACTGGTGATATGTCTGTATGCGTTTAGATCTCCCTGAGTTAGTGTTATTTTCGCAGTAGCCTGCAGTGTTGTTTTGAGTGATGTACAGTGAGCGAATTTAGCCTGTCTTACAGTAACGTTATACTATGCTATTATATTCGGTTCTGTTAGTATTCTACCTATCATTGTGTGATCTTGCAGACATTGATTCAGCTTTAATCCATCTTTTATTAAATGACCTCCATTTGCCAAAGTAGCCTGTTCTCTATGGCGAGAACAGAGACTGTGTGTAAAGTAGAGAATAAACACATGCGCAGAAGCTTTGGGATCTTTAGTCCGGAGGAAACAAGTTCTGGGGCAAGTCTGATCTGCAGCCACATCGTATTATATGTGATGATGAAAGTTGGAGCTCAAACCTAATGGTATAAGTCAATTTTGGTGAAACACTAAGCAAAGATGTGGACAACAGGACATGCTGATGCTTTTGAAATGGTGAAGTGGTGTTCCAAATGATGACCGGTCTCCTTTTTTGTCAAGGTTTTTTCATGCTTCATGTGGGACAAGTCATTAAGATTTCTGTGGTTTGGATTTGACACTAGCAAGAATATAGGCTACTGGTCTAGCCATTGATTGCGTTTGACTAAATGAACCAAAGTTGAATTTTGTCTCAGATCTCTGGTATTTATTGCACAAGTTCACAGGTCCATAAATTCAACCATTTCTTTAAAAACAACTCCCTCTATTTCTGCACATGAGGGTGTGGAATTGATACACCTGGACATGTCATTCTGCAGGACCACACTGTATTATGTCATCACCATGGTGATTGTGCACACACACACATCATTTGTTTGTGGGAGGCTGAGTGATCTGAACAGAGTTAGAGCGGGGTCATTCTCTGTGCAAAGTGCTAAGGTCTCCAGTTCAACCAGCCAACTGGCCCTGTCCTGTCCTCATACAGGGAATGAATCTCACATGAAGTAGGCCTGCCTCAGAACTCTCTGTCCCAGGCCACCAAACACACAGTTGTTTGATGTGGCCTGTAGGTAACCGTTGTTTTGAGTTCAAGTGTATTGGATGAGATCGATGATGGGCCTATTGGAGGATCGCAAGTCTCGTGTTCCTTAGGTCAAATGATGTTCAAAGGAGCACACGTCCTCCAACAAGGCAGGTGGCTACTGTAGTGGTTACACAAACACGAGGTAGTTAATAACACGAGCCCTGTTAACCACTACACCACCCCAGGCCAAAAATGTCAATACACTTGAGCCCTTGTTTACGTAGAAATTAACCATATATTAGCAACAATGTCCTTGGTCATGTTCATTATGTCACACTGTAGCAAAACAGCTTTTCTTAGAGTTCAGATAATAGGCCTACAACCCTGTTTTGGTCTGTTTTCTTCAGTTTTGTACCTACTGAATGAACAAAACCCTCTTAATCTCCTCTATTTCAAATCTGAGAAGAGGACTATTTTTTTGACACGACTTGTTTCCTTGTTTCCCAGGGGACAGTGGGAAGGTGACTACGGTGGTGGCCACATCTGGGCAGGGTCCCGACCGCCCACAGGAGGTGTCCTACACGGACATCAAGGTGATTGGGAATGGCTCTTTCGGTGTGGTGTACCAGGCACGCCTCATCGACAGCCAGGAGATGGTGGCCATAAAGAAGGTGCTGCAGGATAAGAGGTTCAAGGTATGGCGGCCAGTCTCTTGGAGAAATACAGCCTTGTTGTCACCCAGAGTCACATTTGTTTATTTTCAAATCTGTAGCACATAATTTACAATGCATTTGGAAAGTATTCAGACACCTGCATTTCCACATTTTGATATGTTACAGCCTTATTTTTTTTAAAGTAATGTTTTTTTTTCTTCTCTTCCATTTACACACAATACCCCATAATGACAAACAAAAACTGTTTTTAAAAAACATTTATACTTTATACTTTTTATACATTTATACTTATTTACATAAGTATTCAGACCATTTGCTATGAGACTCGAAATTGAGCTCAGGTGCATCCTGTTTCCATTGGTCATGCTTGAGATGTTTCTACAGCTTGATTGGAGTCCACCTGTTATAAATTAAATTGATTGAACATGATTTGGATAGGCACACACCTGTCTATATAAGGTCCCACAGTTGACAATGCATGTCAGAACAAAAAGCCACAAGGTCGAACAAATTGTCCGTGGAGTTCTGAGACAGGATTTTATCAAGCATTGAAGGGCCCCAGGAACACAGCGGCCTCATCATCTCCATCGTTCTGGAAGAAGTTTGGAACCACCAAGAGTCTTCCTAGAGCTGGCCGCCCGGCCAAACTGAGCAATCGGGGGAGAAGGGCCTTGGTCAGAGAGGTGACCAAGAACCCAATGGTCACTCTGACAGAGCTCCAGAGTTCCTCTGTGGAGATGGGAGAACCTTCCAGAAGGACAACCATGTCTACAACACTCCACCAATCAGGCCTTTCATGGTAGAGTGGCCAGACAGAAGCCATTCCTCAGTAAAAGGCACATGATAGCCCGCTTGGAGTTTGCCAAAAGGCACCTAAAGGACTCTCAGACAATGAGAAACAAGATTCTCTGGTCTGATGAAACCAAGATTGAACTCTTTAACCTGTGTGCCAAGCGTCACATCTGGAGGAAACCTGGCACCATCCCAACGGTGAAGCATGGTGGTGGCAGCAGCATCATACTGCTGGGATCTTTTTGAGCGGCAGGGACTGGGAGACGAGTCAGAATTGAGGGAAAGATGAACTGAGCAAAGTACGGAGAGATCCTTGACGAAAACCTGCTCCAGAGTGCTCCGGGTCTGACTGGGGTGAAGGTTCACCTTCCAACAGGACAACAACCCTAAACATACAGCCAAGACAACGCAGGCGTGGCTTCGGGACAAATCTCTGAATGTCCTTGAGTGGCCCAGCCAGAGCCCGGACTTGAACCCCATCGAACATCTCTGGAGACCTGAAAATAGCTGTGCAGCGACACTCTCCATGCAACCTGACAGTGCTTGAGAGGATCTGCAGAGAAGAATGGGAGACACTCCCCAAATACCGGTGTGGAATGTTGTCCCACTCTTCTTCAATGGTTGTGCGAAGTTGTTGGATATTGGCGGGAACTGGAACACGCTGTCGATCCAGATCATCGCGAACATGCGCAATGGCTGACATGTTTGAGTATGCAGGCCATGGAAGAACTCAAATAAAATTGTATTGGTCACATACACATGGTTAGCAGATGTTAATGTGAGTGTAGTGAAATTCTTCTAGTTCCGACTGTGCAGTACCATCTAACATGTAATCTAACAATTCCACAACTACCTAATACGCAATAATGATGCAATGTCTAGTGGGGGGAGTCTCCTCTTTATCAAAGTGGGGTTTGCATATTACCACAGGTGAAACCATGTTTTTGTCTGAATGCAGCTGTATGGACCCTCTGGGAAGAATCAACTTGGTTAAGCTTCTATAGTGTCCGTAGAGTGTTTTTTTTTTAGTCCGAAAATTAGAACCTAACAGTACATATGGATGACCGAGCGGCATAGGCAAGATGCAATAGATTGGTAACCGGGATTTATAGCGTCCAGGAATTGTGTACAGATCCTTGCAACATGGGGACCTGCATTATCATGCTGAAACATGGGCACAATGGGCCTCAGGATCTCGTCACGGTATCTCTGTGCATTCAAATTGTCATAAAATAAAATGCAATTGTGTTGGTTGTCCGTAGCCCATGCCGTAACTCCACCGCCACCATGGGGCACTCTGTTCACAACGATGACATCAGCAAACCACTCGCCCGCACGACGTCATACACGTGGTCTGCCGAATTTTCTAGAACGATGTTGGAGGCAGCTTATGATAGCGAAATGAACATTCAATTCTCTGGCAGCAGCTCTAGTGGACATAAATGCAGTCACCATGCCAATTGCATGCTCCCTCAATTTGCGACTTCTTTGGCATTATGTGGTGACAACTTCATGATCATGCTGTTTAATCCATTTCTTGATATGGCACAGCTGTATGTCTTGGTGAAGGAAAAATGCTCACTAACAGGGATAAACAAATTTGTGCACAACATTTTAGAGATTTTTTTTTTGTGTGTGTGTGTATGGAACATTTCTAGGATATTTTATTTCACCTCCTGAAACATTGGCCCGACACTTTTTACATGTTTATTTTTGGTCAGTGTGTATGTGTATATATCAAAAGTTTGGACACACCTACTCATTCAAGTGTTTTTCTTTATTTGTACTATTTTCTACATTGTAGAATAGTGAAGACATCAAAACTATGAAATAACACACAGAGTCATGTAGTAACCAAAAGTGTTAAACAAATCCAAATATATGTTTGATTCTTCAAAGTAGCCACCTTTTGCCTTGACAGCTTTGCACACACTTGGCATTCTCTCAACCGGCTTCATGAGGTAGTCACCTGAAATGCATTTCAATAAACAGATGTGTCTTGTTAAAAGTTCATTTGTGGAATTTCTTTCCTTAATGCGTTTGAGCCAATCAGTTGTGCTGTGACAAGGTAGAGGTGGTATACAGAAGATAGCCCTATTATGGCAAGAACAGCTCAAATAAGCAAAGAGAAACGACAGTATCATTACCTTAAGACATGAAGGTCAGTCAATGTGGAAAATTTCAAGATTTAAAAAAAAGTTTCTTCAAGTGCCGTCGCAAAAACCATCATGATGAAACTGGAAAGACCCAGAGTTACCTCTGCTGCAGAGGATAAGTTCATTAGAGTTACCAGCCTCAGAAATTGCAGCCCAAATAAATGCTGCAGAGTTCAAGTAACAGACACATCTCGACGTCAACTGTTCAGAGGAGACTGCGTGAATCAGGCCTTCATGGTCGAATTTCTGCAAATGAACAACTTCTAAAGGACACCAATAAGAAGAGACTTGCTTGTGCCAAGAAACACGAGGAATGGACATTAGTTAGACAGGTGGAAACCTATCCTTTTGGTCTGATGACTCCAAATTTGAGTAGGTGAACGGATGATCTCCGCATGTATGGTTCCCACCGTGAAGCACGGAGGAGGTGTGATGGTGTGGGGGTGCTTTGCTGGTGACACTGTCAGTGATTTATTTAGAATTCAAGGCACACTTAACCAGCATGACTATCACAGTATTCTGCAGCGATACGCCATCCCATCTGGTTTGCCCTTAGTCCCACTATAATTTGTTTTTCAACAGGACAATGACCCAAAACACACCTCCAGGCGGTGGAAGGGCTATTTGACCAAGGAGAGTGATGGAGGGCTGCATCAGATGACCTGGCCTCCACAATCACCCAACCTCAACCCAATTGAGATGGTTTGGGATGAGTTGGACCGCAGAGTAAAGGAAAAGCAGTCAACAAGTGCTCAGTGTATGTGGGAACTCCTTCAAGACGGTTAGAAAAGTGTTCCGTGTGAAGCTGGTTGAGAGAATGCCAAAAGTGTGCAAAGCAGTCAAGGCAAAGGGTGGCTACCTTTGAAGAATATCAAATATATTTTGATTTGTTTAACACTTTTTTTTGGGGGGGGGGTTATTACATGATTCCATATGTGTTATTTCATAGTTTTGATGTCTTTGCCATTATTCTACAATGTGGAAAATTAGTACAAAAATAAAGAAAAACCCTTGAATGAGAAGGTGTCCTAACTTTTGACTGGTACTCTATATAAATCTGGTTTTTAACAGACCATAACTCGAGTCTGCTTTGGGGGGTATTGCCATAGAAAATGTAGTATCGTGATACTGTATCATGGCAACACTAAATTGTCTTATCCTTTATGTCATGAGATGAGGAATATCCATTTTTGGATTGGTCTCGTAAATTCCTATAATGTTATGAGTAGGCTACTTTGTTTTTCTGACTACAGGACACACCTTTTTGTCATTTTAGAAGAAACATTTCCATATGACTTTGTGGGAGGAAATTTGTATTTGTAGCCTACGTTTTTCTGTGACCGAAATGGACACTTTGCCTTCACCTTACTGAACAAACACATATCCCACGCATTGTAAAGATCAATTCACTTACAGGGCAATTAGAAACCCTTTTCCACTGTTCAATTCCAGAACTGTGCTTTTGTTTAATACCCTTCCTATGCAGAACCGAGAGCTACAGATCATGCGAAAGTTGGACCACTGCAATATCGTGAGGCTGCGCTTCTTCTTCTACTCTAGTGGAGAAAAGGTAGGTTGCCATCCATTGTTTTTGGCACACCTTAATGCAGAAATGAGAATGCTGAGGACCTGAGCGGTCTGTTTCCTCTTCATACGAGTCATTCTTCCCACTACAAAGTTGGGATTTTCAAAACGCATGAATAACTTGAGTACATATCGAGTTATGACTGGTGCAGTCATTTGGCGTATAATGATTGTCTGCCCCCCCCCCCTCCCCTCCTCCCCTATACAGAAGGATGAGGTGTATCTCAACCTGGTGCTGGACTTTGTCCCGGAGACCGTGTACAGGGTGGCCCGGCATTTCAACAAGGCCAAAAGCATCATTCCTATCATTTACGTCAAGGTAAACTCCCTCCCTTTCTCTTTCATTGTCCAACTTTCGCTTGCCTCAACGTCTTTTCATTAGACTTTGATTGTCTAGTATAAGTCATTCAACTATGAACTATACTTTTTTTACTCTCCCAAACAGGCTTGGCATTGACACAAAATAACCCACCTTATTGATTTGTTTATGGTTCTAATTGGTCTACGTTGGCCATTTTGTGTCTCCTTAGGTGTACATGTACCAGCTTTTTCGCAGCCTGGCCTATATCCATTCCCAGGGTGTCTGCCATCGAGACATCAAACCCCAGAACCTGCTGGTGGACCCTGAAACTGCCATCCTAAAGCTCTGTGACTTTGGGAGGTAAGCTGGTCAGGTATTTCCCATTTCCCTCCACATAGACGGTGTTTTATATATTATTGAACCGAAATGACTGACTGGTACCGAAATATTGAAGTAAACCTGGGTCATATGTGTCCTGACTGAATGTGTTGAATTAATGGGCTCAAACAGACACAATGTGAAATGATCCACTGAACACTGATCCAGTTGTATCCTTAGTTACAATCTCCTACTCACACCCTTTTCATTGTGTATTTTGCACATATTACATCCATTGATGTTACCGTGCAGACACAGGGCTGCTTTTCTATAGAAAGTATACTGTGACCGTCATAATTGTAAATCAATAAGTATAAATCTCACTTAAGATATTTACTTCAGCATTGAAAAAAGAATTTACACTGAGACGCGTGAGCTCCACCCCTCATTCATCGGGTTTATTAAGCACTGTATAACACAGTTTCCACCAAATGTCAATGGGTCAGGTGGTTGGGTATAATCCTATACCACATGGTTAGACCTGCAGGGCTCAGTATTAGCCTCTACTGCTGAGCATCTACTGCTTATCTTACCAGCGACAACTGTTGCAGTGGGTAGAGATGAAAGTATTGTAACGCGGCTGTATTAGAATAACCTAGACTCTGCTTAGAAGACTGCATTAGCTTAAGCTAGATTTAGGACTAGAATCTGTAACAGAGTGGATTGCGTTTTGTAGACCTTACCCTTTGCCAAAGCTTCCTTAAAAAATGTTGGGGCTTTAGGACAAATTGAGTTATTGCACAAGCGCACTTCACAGAGTAGGTGTTCCCTTATGCAAATATGCTAATAAATGCTAGAACGCACCAATAGGATCTCACTAGCTCGTGCTTGGCTCTGCCTATCTCCTTGCTTGTTCTTCCCACTATGATTAATTTTACTCCCATTGGAAACGACAAGCTCTGTTCTATCTTGGGTTAGTTATAAAAAGTATTTGGTATTACCCTAACCTAGACTTAGCTTAGGAGACTGTATTAGCCTCCTAACCTAGACTTAGCTTAGGAGACTGTATTAGCCTCCTAACCTAGACTTAGCTTAGGAGACTGTATTAGCCTCCTAACCTAGACTTAGCTTAGGAGACTGTATTAGCCTCCTAACCTAGACTTAGCTTAGGAGACTGTATTAGCCTCCTAACCTAGACTTAGCTTAGGAGACTGTATTAGCCTCCTAACCTAGACTTAGCTTAGGAGACTATATTAGCCTAACCTAGATTTAGCTTCGAAGACTATTAGTCTAACCTTCAACCTCTACGGTTTACCCTACCTTCAGCGCGAAGCAGCTGATTCGCGGGGAGCCCAATGTGTCGTACATCTGCTCGCGGTACTACCGTGCCCCAGAGCTCATCTTCGGCGCCACCGACTACACGGCCAACATCGACATCTGGTCGGCGGGCTGCGTGCTGGCCGAACTGCTACTGGGACAGCCCATCTTCCCCGGGGACAGCGGAGTGGACCAGCTAGTGGAGATCATCAAGGTGAGTAAATAGGAGGAATGTGTGTTTGTATGTGGTTTACACTACAGGGACAAAATACCCGCCATTCTGATTGCATACCAACATTAGGAGGACATTTGACTAATGAGAATGTTTTGTGTGAGTGGTGGGGGAAAGCAAGGGGAGTAATAATCAGTGATATATAATTAAACAATAAGGCGCGCGTTGCATCGTTCCTAAGAACAGCCCCACGGCCGTCAGCCAATCAGCATTCAGGGGTCGAACCACCCAGTTTATAATAATCAGTAACGTGGGGAGATTCAAAATGACAACCATTGTACGCTACTAACTGTGTACTTGTATGTCTGCTACTCAGGTTTTGGGAACTCCGACACGGGAACAGATCCGAGAAATGAACCCCAACTACACAGAGTTCAAATTCCCCCAAATCAAAGCACATCCCTGGACAAAGGTAAATGGTTCTAAAAAAAAAAAATAGTTATGTCAACCTGGTTATGTTTTTGTCTTTCAAGTAATGTCTTTATTTTTTTCTGATACTGTTTCATGTTGTGTGTGTACTTGTACCTCCTCTCGCAGGTGTTTAAGCCTCGCTCCCCTCCGGAGGCCGTCGCCCTGTGCTCGCGCCTGCTGGAGTACACCCCGGTCACGCGCTTTTCACCCCTGGAGGCCTGCGCTCACGCCTTCTTCGACGAGCTGCGCCAGCCCAACGCCCGGCTGCCTAGCGGCCGACAGCTGCCCCTGCTCTTCAACTTCAGCACCACTGGTCTGTACACCATGTTGACCCCCTGACCTTTTTGTAACCCAAAAGTGGTTGATTCAATTAAAATTCAGGGAATCAATTGAAACTCCCATTCAAGAATTGAGATGGACCTGACCCATGCATATATTCTGCATGTCCTTATAGGGTATCTACAATAGAAAGTTTTGAAATATATTTGTCTGTTTTCTATGTGTAACGTTGTATAGCTATGTGTTGGGGTGTTTAAAATTGCCACAGTCTTGTACCAGTTCTTTCTTATAAATCTAATGCTTTTTCCTATCTTTCTTTTTCTCTCCTATCCTTCCAGAGCTGTCAATCCAGCCACAACTGAACTCCACCCTAATTCCTCCTCATGCCCGCGCACAGTCCAGTTCATCTGGTACGACCCCCCCCCAATCCCAAACATAGTAATTGGCTACCCATGTCACTTCAGTGCCACACAGTGCATAGAGTAGCTGTCAATCATTCATTCCCGTATCTGCAGCTAGCGTCATGGAGTAGTAATTGGCTTGCAGACATAGGTTCGGTGGAGTTCTAGGCTAAATCCACATGAAATGAGGGAAATGGATAGTAAGATGACTGCTCTTACAAATGACAAAAAATAATGTCTCTTCCATTATCGCTTCAAATATTCTTTGTCCATGTTTCTGGTCATTGTAATCCTTTCTGTATAAGACAGCAGCCAAACAAAGGGGCACTAGCCTGAGAACCACACATCTGTCTCCTTTTATGTTTTAGTAACCACACCTTTGTGCATTGTAAATGTTTGTAGTCTTAAGGAGGTCCTCTATCTGGAAAATGTTTTCTGATCCGTTTTAGTTGAGGTCTTACTACAATTTGGCTGCGTAATGGCATATGTTTACAGTTTATACTTGACTAGAAAAATCAATCTGTTATACCCGTTCAAAATATCTAACACTGTCTTCTTCTCTACCACTTCTGTTCCTCTCTATCTTCTATCCCTCAGTAGATGGCTCTGGGTTAGATGGCTCCTCTCAGCACAGCTCAGTACCCGGATCACTCAACAACAGCACCTGAAACATCCCTGCAAACCCTCTGTCTGCCAGCCCCCCCTCCCCCCCGCACACACACACTATATTGCTTCTTTCTACTTCGCTACTTGTTATTTCTCCCCATTGGTTACAAACATACCTTTTTGTACTGTATATACATTGAACAAACCATTTATAGCATTAGAGGGTATCATTAGCTGACAAGGTAGTTTTGTTACATTCAATTGAAACTAGATCAGCACTACAGGCAGAGTTCGACACTCTCTCACACACACACACACACACTTTCTCATGTATTGATGACACCTTAAGTATTATTCCACTCCCTGGCTGCATCTCCTTTGGCCCAGCTCCCTATTTCTCTCTGCCTGTTTATAACACTCATGTTCCTGCTGTTGAGGGTGGCATTCGAAGGTTCAGTAGGTGGGGCAGGTCCTCTCTATAATATATTTTTTTTTAAATCAAGTTTTTTTTTTTTTTTGTCTTTTTATTCTAATGTGTATTTATTTAACTGAAGACTTCATGAAGCCTTCTGCCACAGCCACACACATTCTACAGGAGTTTGTCTCTACAAGCTAGTTGAGGTGTTTCCCTGTTACAGTCATTTGTAGACAAATGGGATAAAATGGTTCTGGTTGCCAGATGGAGGGAGGAAGATGCTGTGTTTGTTTTAATACATTTTATAAAATTATATTTAAAAATATGAAATGACAGCTGCTTATTTTTTTCATTTATTTATTTTTTTTGCTTCGAAGGCACTGTGAATTTTTACATGGAAAGGGGAGGGTTCAAGTTTATAATTGGTAGCCATACTTGCTAGCAAATTTCCAGTGTGTGTGTGAGGATCTGAAGGAAAGGGTTTGACAGATGGTGAGGCTGGTGGTGTTCGTGTGGAGACTGAGACATCCATGATTCACATCTGTGTAGCAGCATCTCTCAGACAGTCCCAAACTGAGCCTCCCTTTACTGTCCATGGGAAGACAACCATCTATAGGACCTTCATTCCTGTATTTAAGACTGCTGTGGTAGTGAAATGTCACCTTCCTATTGGCTTCAATATATGGCATACCATAAAAAATATTGTATGGTGAGGTTACATGTTTGATTTCAAAATCTGGTTCTGGCTAATTTGGCACTCATGCATTCATAGCATGAACTCTCCAGAACTCCTGATTTTTAATTTTTTTTGAAAGTATATACACGCCGTGCTTGACGGCGTGTATATAAAAAAGTGGACTTTCACAGCAGACTTGTAAGAATCTTTGTCAGTGTTGCACCCATCTAGAATGTAGAGGACCAAGGGATTATCAACTATGGGTTCAGCCATGTGGACATACATGTATCCTCCATGGAGTAGCTGACTCCAGTTTGGACATTTGAAACAGACCATGATTCCTGTTCCGTTCTGTTAATTCTCAAATGGAGTCGAGGTCGTGTGTGTGTGTGAAGACGCGTACTCTGTTACTGGTGTAGTGTGGCCGATAGCGAGTTCATAGTAGCCCTACAGTCTTGTGCTTGTGGGAGTGAATGAGAATGAGTGAGAAATTGAAGCGGGTGAGGGAATGGCAGAGGTTTTTTTTGTGTGTGTGATGATAATGTGTTGTTGTTCCATGTGAATAATCGTACTCCGAATCCAATCTGCACCGTTTTGAAAAGCCAGTGTTGTAGATTTAGATCAGTTCTCAGTACTGACCACTTGAAAGCTTTCTAGTACAAGCGTGTTATGATTTATGATATTGTACCACCTCTACCACCCACTTGTAGAAACAACCGTCATATGTGCTGACGTTGATTTAAAGAATACATTTTTCCTCTTATCTCTCTGAAGCCATCTTCTTCCTGCGTGAAATGGAGCATATTGGTTTGGATTCCTTTTCTTCTTCTTTTCTTCTCCCGCCCTGTAAATATCACCAACTTTTAATTTCCCCTCATTATTTTATTACAGTGTTTTATTTTTCCGTTACCTGTTGAACTCGTCACGGACCACTTTCTGTTCCATTCAAAAGTCTGTAAATACAATCAGTTTCAATGGCCTGATTTCAAGATGTAAATACCCCCCCCACACAAAAAAGAGCACATTTTCCCTCCCTGTTTGTTGATGTCTCTCTCTCCGTCTCTCTCTGGTCGCGCGCCTCCGTGTGATTGTACTGTATCTCTCGGCTTTATTTATTACCTCACTTGGTGTTCTCGTGTAGGGAGAGGTAGAGGCACCAACTGTTTTGTGGGCATTATGTAGAGTGTTCCAGAATACATGTACTGTACTTGGAACCCACGACATTGGTATGTTTGGAAAGTTGGACTGAAAAGTTTGGTTGGATATATCCAGATTTGATCAGACTATATCTGTGGTACGATTCCAACTAATATATTTCCCTGTTTTTTTATTTTTATACCTTAAGTCACCTACGTACTGACCTTTTGACAGGGAAATGTGATTGTGGGCTATGAGTTTACCAGACAACCATTTGGCCAATGCACGGCCCCTGTACAATTCATTACAATGGGCGCCCAATGTAAGAGATTTAAATTGTGTGAAAGTGTCATGTTGTACTGCAGAGAAGCCATAATAAATGTTTTTAAAAAATACCTGCTGGATGTGAAGGGTAAACCTGAGGGCCTTCATGGCGACACGGGGTCAGATGGTGCAGCCAGCCTCCCTCCCCTGACAATGCCTACGTCCATCACGGACAATTCCGACCTGCTGCTTTCAAAATGTCAGCCACAGAGAAAATGCAGCGACTTCAGTACGAACCAGTTATCAACCCCCACCCTCCCTCCCTCCTGTGTGTTGATGTACATGCCTGTTTGCTGGTTTCATAACTAAATCTCAGCAGGATCAGGCTACTAGCTAATTATACTAGAAGTACCCTGTTCTGTGTATAGCAAACCAAGTGAGGTCACTTTTTAATGTTCTGTGAGTAAAATTGTTATCAGTAATTTTTCATTCCAATCCTGTTTCTATTGTATCTTCCTGGTCAGGAGACCTGGTCTGCTTTTGGGACAGAGGGAAGGAGGGAGAGAACCCAACTGTCTGTTTTTGTCTGTATGAAATGAGCTCATTTAATAAAGTGATAACTCCTATGAGCCCTTGTTGTTATTGTGTCAGACTGAGTAACATGTTTGAAACATCACTTTCACATGTCACCTTTTGGTCATTTTTGATAAAAGAACAAACATATCCTACAAAGCCAGAAGTATTGATAAAAGACAGCAGCTCCAATGGCAGTGTATTTCTGCATATGTACCATTTCATTATCAGTTAGTGGTTTTTGGTCAACAACTACACATGTGCAGAGGTCCAACAATCGAACAGTGTTTATTAGGAATCGTGCTATGCAGCCACTTGGACCAACTCTTGCTGCAACCTCTACGAAGGTGTGGACATAAATGTAAATCCAGGACACTCAAATTAGCATGATCTGATGTCAGGGCTTTCTCTGGATCCAAATGGGCTTAGGTGGTGGCCGTGGCCAATGGTGCATTTTGCCGACCAATTTCTTTTGAGGTCCTCCTTTTGGACGCAGTGATAGTTCTGCGGTTTTAAAGCACATTTTCTGCAATTCTACACATCTTGCCATGGGGCTGAGAGAATTTGCAGTTTGCAAAGCAAATGTCCTGCAATTCTACATTTCATGACAGGGGCTGATAGAATTAGCTGTTTTAAAGCTAGTTTATTGCAATGCTATCGGAGTGTCTCAAACATAACGAAATCCATTGGGGTCCCATGCCATGACAAAATGACTTATAAATGCATAATTTTGGGAATTTTGTTTATTTTCCCTGACTGTTTAGCTTTTATTTGAATGATTGTTAGTTCTCAGATCTTATTAAAAATATATTTATCTTTTCTACATACTTTTTCTGGTTATAGTTTTAAGTTTACACTGAAAACATTTAACATCCCAAATGTTTTTTTCCCCCAAATAAAATGTATACAGGGCGGTGAAAAGGTATTATCCCCCTTTCAAATGTTCTCTACTTATACATACTTTTCATACTGAATGTTATCAAATCAAAAGTTAATATTGGATAAAGGTAACCTGAGTGAACAAATAACACAACAATGACATACTTATTTAATTGATTTAATAAACAAAGTTATGCAACACCCAATGCCACTGTGTGAAAAAGTAATTGCCCCTTTACACTCAATAACTGGTCGTGCCACCTTTAGTTGCAATGACTCCAACCAAACGTTTTGTGTAGTTGTTGATCAGTCTGTCACGTCTCTTCCATGCAGAACTGCTTCAACTCAGCGACATTTGTGGGTTTTCAAGCATTAACTGCTCATTTCAAGTCCTGCCACAACCTCTCAAGTGGAATTAGGACTAGGCAATTCCAAAACTTCAAATGTGTTGCTTTTTAGCCGTTTCCATGTAGACTTGATTGTGTGTTTTGGATCATTGTCTTGCTGCATGTAACCAGCTGCACTTTAGCTTCAGCTCACAGACTGTTGGCCTGACATTCTCTTATTAGATTCTCTGATACAGAGCAGAATTCATGCTTCCTTCTATTAAGTCGTCTAGGTCCTGAGGAAGCCAACCATCACACTACCACCACCATGCTTGACCGTTGTTACTGTGGAATGCACTGTTTGGTTTTCGCCAGACATAATGGGACCCATGTCATCCAGAAAGTTATACTTCTGACTCATCGGTCCTATTATTTATGGCTAACATTAGATAGGTGGCTAACATTAGATAGGTGGCTAACATTAGATAGGTGGCTAACATTAGCTAGGTGGCTAACATTAGCCAGGCTAGGTGTTAGGGGTTAAGGTAGGGTTAAGGTTAGTGTTAGTATGCTTTGTTATTGTTTCGACTGTTTGATTGCCCCTTGAAGGTATTTTTGTTGCAATTCGAATTGAATACCACGTAAATTCTCCACTTCATAAGTGATGTCAATAATTGAATAGGAATTTCTATATTAGTTGGCCCCAACCCTGGATGCATAACCATTCCAAATAACATTGCCATTAACATGGTATTTGGACTTTGTTCAACAGAATACTACTGTAGTTCCATGGAACACCAATACTAGTTAATCATTTTTTTTTAAATTGATCATCTTTTATAGCTCACACGATCGGTAACCATTCCAAAGAACATTCTTTGCCATTCATATCTGGAATTTGAACACGCCTCAAATCAGCTCTATGGAACACCATTACCAGCTAACAATTGTTTGAAATTGCTAACTATTTATTTGTAGCTGACAGTGTAAAAGTGCTCCTCTTTCTCCAGATGAACAGAACCTGCAGAACTTACCAGTGATTCACATTAACAGGTAAATCCTCAATTCATGTACATTTCAAAATAAACTGTTTACTTTGCCGTTATGCTGTTTTTCAGAGAATTCTGGATGTTTCTAGCATTATTGCCCTCTGATTGTTCCAGTACCTTGTTTTTAGGAGACCATCATCACCACCATGGCAATGTTGACCATATCTCTGCTGCTCTGTGCTGCCGTTGCTCTGAATGGAGCAACAGGTAGGACACACAGCAAACCAAGAATATACACTTTAGTTCACACTTTACAGCATTTTTTACAAAACACTCCTTTCCTGTCGATCCCTGGAACTCCAGCTAGTTGACGTTTTTGTTGTCCAGGTGCTGATGCCCTACCCGTGGCCCTACCCGAGGCCCTACCCGAGGCCCTACCCGTGGCCCTATCCGAGGCCCTACCCGTGGCCCTATCCGAGGCCCTACCCGTGGCCCTACCGACATCCCAGAAAGCACAGTCAAAGTTCCATATGTTCAGCAAGTAAAGCATCTTAACGCGCAATTACAGCTGCAAGCTCCTTGTAGTTGCCCTTGTGTCATGTCCTCTAGTAGCCAATTCTGGCCTGACCCAAAATGAAGTGGTGTTAATATGCTGCTTGACAACATCCCTGTTTCTTCTTACTTTCCCATTGTGTTGCGAGGTTTGAATACGCAGACCTTCGTCATGATTGATTCAGCTTTTTCCCAACTTAGATCTGATGTGGGCATTTATATGCTCCATGATTTTGTTTTGGCATTTAGCTGAACGATCAATGTACTTCAGGTCACTGTACCCCCCTTTCGCCCAAGTTTCAGACTTTCCAAAAAGCAGGCAAGTCCTGCAATGCAAGGCTCCCTGTTAACCAGCTATACATTTAATACCAGTTGGTTGAAATAAATTGCACTAACTGGACACAAAAATAAAGTTCTAAAACCAAGAAAACAATTTATAATCTATCTCTTCCATCTCATGTATTCGGCACAACCCGAATACAACACACTAGGTTCATTCTCTAATTCTAATCCTATGATTGGATGAACCTCATGTCTGTTCATACTGCCAAAGCTTTGACTGGATGGAGGTCGTCCTCCGGAAGTGGTCATAATTACCATGTATATCTATTGAAGGGGTTGAGGCCTACGAGCCTCCTAGGTTTTGTATTGAAGTCAATGTACCCAGAGGAGGACAGAAGATAGCTGTCCTCCGGCTACACCATGGTGCTACCCCAGCGAGTACTGTTGCTATAGACCTTCATTGCAAAACTATTTGTTTTAATCAATTATTTGCTGACATATGAATGTATTTAGTATAGTTTAATCTAAAAAGGATAACTTTTTTATTGTTTCACTATTTTTATTTTTATTAAATTTTACTGAGGAGGATGGTACTCTCATTCTTCTTCTGCAGAGCCTCCACTGGACTGGGCAGTAGTCCAGGTGTGACAAAACTAGGGCCTGTAGGACTTGTTTTGTTGATAGCCTTGTCAAGAAAGCAGAGCAGTGCTTTATTACGGACAGACCGCTGCCCATCTTAGCTACCTTTGCATCAATACGTTTTGACCAGACAGTTTACAATCCAAGGTTACACCGAGCAGTTTAGTCTCCTCAGCTTGCTCAATTTCCTTGATGGAGGTGGGGTGATAGAAACAGGCTGATATGCCCATAAACGAAGCAGTCTGTCCTTTCTTGCTCCATCCGTCTATCCACGTGGTTATTTTTCATGCCTCTTTGAGAATCTCCTTAACGTTCTGGGTTGCTGTTTAGTTTTGCGAAGCAATCAAGCCGTTCGCTCTAACAGCAGCAGGAGTTTTACATTTGGTATCAAGTGTTCGGTTGAATTTTCTGAAGGCTGGCTCATCGCAGTCTCGTGGAATTTTCAGACTGGACGAATGAATTAACCAGTGCTTCTTCTCTTTTTTTGAAACTCATTTGAGGTTGCTATGGTTGCTATGTTTCTGCTCTTTTCATGCAAACTGCTGAAGTTGGTTGTCCTGATGTGCAGCTACTGGTTGACGTGCAGCTACTAATAGCTAGCTAGTGGTTATCTCACCTGGAATTTATACTGAAATTGTTTGTATAATTCTTTGATCAAACTCTGAAATCCTAGACTGTACCTTTAAGAATCCTGTTACAATTATGGCAGTATCATTCATGTTTAATAATGACTCTTAAGAGAAAACACAATGTCTACTCCCGTTTTATTGACAATAAACAACAAAACAAGTACAAATAATCTTTACTGAATATTTGACTTTACCATAAAGACTGTTCAGTTGGGTGTTAGCACTATGGAGTATCATTGTTGGTTTCAGTTTTTCTGGATTTCACAGATTCTTTTGGAGCACACCGAGGGAAATCTGTTGCCGCAGTTTATATCGTTCCAGCCATATTTACCTTAAAAGGAAACATGGCACAGAAATTACCTCTCAAATAATCTCAGGTGTTCACACAACAATAGTATAGTGTGTTTGCGGTGTGTGTGTGTGTGTCAGCTTTATTTGATGAATGGATCAGTGAATGATACTGGGCCTACTGTACCTTCCCAGTTAATCACTAAACATGGCTCTCTGCCACCGCTATTATTGGGCTCTCCTTTCTTCCAGTTCTGGTAATCAAATTCAGAGCCGTCACTCCAAAACCATAGTCTGTCCTGTGGGGAAGAAGTGAGGTCTCAGTCTCAAATAAATCCCATGTTATTATTATAATAGTATGCCAATAGATACTGCAGTGACCTTTTTGTTGTTGTTGAGAACATCTATAAGATCCTCCAAACCGAGATCTGACTTTATCAGTGACCCTTGAGATATTGATGAGTTTACCAAAGATATTACTGATCTGTGAGTATACTCCACCTGAACAGCATCAAATCCTCCTATCCAGGGAGTTGATGAACCGCCAGTCTTGCACCCCGCAATTGCCTGTAGAAATTGATACTCCGCAGAGCTGTGCACAGACGCCAGGTTTGCTCCAAGGGACACACAGTGGCGCTACAGTGAGAGGTAGACAGGGACAAAGACATTTCATAATGTAAGTATTAGTCAGTAGCCCAGTCTGTGATAACTTATCTTCTGGACTCTCACAATCAAATATTGTCCATCGCAAATTAATGCTCTTTTAAAAATACTCTAGGAGATATTAGATTATCTCTGTCTTAACCAATGTCCTATAGATTTCAATATACAGTAGGCCTTAATTAACATAAATATATTTATGAATATGCCACGCTTAAAGAAAAATCCAATGAAACAATAACTTCAAGGGGAGGTTCAATATTTTACATGACACGTGCGGTGCCTATAAACAAAATTAGGCCAAATCACCTTTAAGGGTAACCTCAAACCAAATAAGCGAGTTGATTTTGATTGAACTTTCCCTTTAATTCACAGTAGAGAGTAACCATAATACCTCTGCTAGGGGCCATGACCTTGCAGTCTCGACGAACATGAAGCAGCGCGATCCAAATTGGAACCAGCCTGTGGGGCATTGGTTCCTGTTCTCTGCTGCCACTACTCCCTCCTCTTCCCCCTTAGCTCCTGGAAGAAGGACAGACAGGCAGTAATTCAAATGGACAAGTCATAGCAATGCTGTTCACAAACAACCGCCCCTGCACACGACTGTTATTCTGATTAGTAGAATCATCAACCTGTGAGAGGTGTCTACCTAGTAGTACTGCGGATGAATCTACTGACATAAGTTTTATGGACAGAGATTAAAAACTACAATTACCCAGATGCAAAGCCTGCTCAAAGTCAATTGTCTTTTCAAGGGACTCTATAGAGGATGTTAAAGACAAGAAAACACATGAAATCAACGCTGCCTTTGCAAAGTTCATGGGACTGTTCTATACCCTTTGCCGACCCGAACTGTCATGTGCTGGCTCAGATATTTTATTTTCACTTTGCCTTTCCCAGCACAGTTCCAGCAACTACGGTGGATTCGTAACCAGGCCAGCCCAGTGCAGTTCGACTCGACTCAGTAGTGTGAAAAAGTTACTATCGTACTGGCCAAATTCAAAACAAGTGCAACTAACTAGGCACACACCTTCTCAGTGTTTTTCTCCAGCAAAAGTTCTGAAACAAGAACTGGTACCCCCAAAAATTGTGAAGGTAGGGCCTCAGCACCTGGACAACAAAAACTTCAACTAGCTGGAGTTCCAGGGATCGACAGGAAATGAGTGTTTTGTAAAAAATGCTGTAAAGTGTGAACTAAAGTGTGTATTCTTGTCCTACCTGTTGCTCCATTCATAGCAACGACAGCACAGAGCAGCAGAGATATGGTCAACATCGCTATGGTGGTGATGATGGTCTCCTAAAAACAAGGTACTGGAACAATCAGAGGGCAATAATGCTAGAAACATCCAGAATTCTCTGAAAAACAGCATAAGAGCAAATTAAACAGTTTATTACTTTAATGTACATGAATTGAGGACTTACCTGTTAATGTGAATCACTGGTAAGTTCTGCAGGTTCTGTTCATCCGGAGAAAGAGAAGCACTTTTACACTGTCAGCTACAAATAAATAGCCATTTCAAACCATTGTTAGCTGGTAATGGTGTTCCATAGAACTGATTTGAGGCGTGTTCAAATTCCAGATATGAATGGCTTTTCATGGCAATGTCCTTTGGAATGTTTACCTATCGTGTGAGCTATTAAAGATTATCAAAAAAATTTATGGTTACCTAGTAAATGGTTTTCCATGGAACTAGTATCCTGTTGAATAAAGTTCAAATTGCAGGTGTAGTGAAATGCTTGTGGTCCTAGCTCCACCAGTACAGTAATAAACTAACAATTCACAATAATACACACAAATCTAAAAGTAAAAGAATGGATTCAAGAAATATCTAAATATTAGGATGAGTGGCATTGACCAAAATACAGTATATACATATGAAATTAGTAAAACAGTATGTAAACATTATTAAAGTGACTAGTGTTCCATTATTAAAGTGACCAGTGATTCCATGTCTATGTAAATAGGGCAGCAGCCTCTAAGGTGCAGGGTTGAGTAACCGGGTGGTAGCCGGCTAGTGAAGGCTATTTAACAGTCTGATGGCCTTGAGATAGAAGTTGTTTTTCAGCCTCTCGGTCCCAGCTTTGATGCACCTGTACTGACCTCGCCTTCTGGATGATAGCGGCGTGAACAGGCTGTGGCGTGGGTGGTTGATGTCCTTGATGAAATTTTTGGCCTTCCTGTGACATCGAGTGCTGTAGGTATCCTGGAGGGCATGCAGTGTGCACCCAGTGATGCGTGGGCAGTGTAGTTGCCGTACCAGGCGGTGATACAAGCCGTCAGGATACCATCAATTGTGCATCCGTAAAAGTTTGTGAGGGTCTTAGGTGCCAAGACAAATGTAATTTCTTCAGCCTCCCGAGGTTGAAGAGGCGCTGTTGTTGCACCTTCTTCACCACACTGTCTTGTCAGTGATGTGTACGTTGAGGAAATTGAAGCTTTTCACCTTCTTCACTGCGGTCCTGTCGATGTGGATGCTGGCGTGCTCCCTCTGCTGTCTCCTGAAGTCTCATGTGAATGTTATTTAGTTTACCATACTACATACCCCACTTTGTTTGGTTATCCTCCAGATTTTTCTCCAGATTTGCCCAGAAAGATTTGTTGATATGTTGTACATTTTCTATTGTAGATCATTTTTTTTGGGGGGGGGGCACCAAAAATGCTATTCACGTGCATGTCTTTAGTATTTAACAGATAGAAAGATGAAAAAAAGTATTTCTCCACAATCTTCTCTGGACAAGTCCGGTCCTGGAGCGTCTTAACAAAATGAAACCAAAATATAGACATGACTTCATCCAGTGTCAAGAACAATGGATTTGCGCGATATGACAATATGCACATATTTAACGAGATATCACTATATTTGCATATTTTTTAAATATATTTCAGAAACATTGCAATACAATAAAGTATGATATTTGTGTCTACATCCAACTGGTAAAGGGGAGAAAAATGAGGCTGTGGTGCCTAGCCTTATAAGAATAATCGTCGGTGTCCGACTCAGATTCAGATATTTCTGCCGCACCGTTCAAAGCTAAGGCCAGTTCTGGTTGTTGTTGATCACAGGTATTCTCTTGTCTATACTGTAATAGCCTTGACCATGTTCGCCCCGTTGTCAGTTACGAAGAGTAGGATGTTCTCCTCTGCTATGTCCCATGTGTTCAATGTGCGGTCAGTTACCTCTCCGGTGTGGGGATGCTAATTCCGATGGAGGTTGACCAATGCGTGCTGTGCCTTGTATTTGTATTTATTATTTCATTATGCCAAGGCAGCAGCTACTCTTCCAAGTGTCCAACAACATTAAGGAAATTACATACAATAAAACATTACATTTCACAACACATTGTTACACACTTCTCTACTGCAACATATCTACAACACAAAATCCATATGTACATGGGTAGAGTGTGTGTGCTTATGCGTGTGTCTGTGCCTGTGTGTGTGTCTCTTCACAGCCCGCACTGTTCCATAAGGTGTAGTTTTAACTGTCTTTTTAGCTGATTTTACTGCTTGTATGAGTTACTTGATGTGGAATAGAGTTGCATGTAGTCATGGCTCTATATAGTACTGTGTGTTTCGGGTAGTCTGTTCTGGACTTGGGGACTGTGAAGAGACCTCTGGTGGAATATCTTGTGGGGTATGCATGGGTGTCTGAGCTGTGTGCTAGTCATTTAAACAGACAGCTTAGTGCTTTCAACATGTCAATACTTCTCACAAATACAAGTAGTGATGAAGTCAATCTTTCCTCTTCTTTGCGCCAAGAGAGATTGACATGCATATTATTAATGTGAGCTTTAAGGGCCAGCTGCTTTGTTCTGGGCCAACTGTAATTTCCCTTTTTGTGGCACTTGACCATATTACTGGGCCAGTGGAGGCTGGGGACTTGAAAAATTGAGGAGGATGGGAGACCCAGGGTATAGGCGCGGAACGCACGGACACGACAAAGTGTGTTTCAAAAATCATCAAAGACTAACTATTTTAACCTAAAGAGTTTAATAAAGACATTTAAATGACAATATTATGAGTTACTTACATAGTGTTGGGAAGGGATCACAGCAGTGATTGAATGAGGGTATGAGGCATGAGTTGAGGTGTTCAGAGGCTTGACCACTGCAGGACAGGGTTTGACTGGGAAGACAAAAAACAATAACACAACACACTATACAGTTAGACAAAAGAGCTAAGAATGAGTTAGTCCAAGCATGGAGTAAAATCATTGATGTGTCATCATGTGATTGTGTTTGTGATCGACTCTACATACAGGAATGAGAGAAAACTGATAGGGGTACTCACAGTACTTGGAGAGGAAACGTTCAATTTGCCAGTGGATCAGCGGGCAGATGAGACGTGGCTTCAGTTCATGTCAGGAGAGAGTTGACAATGGTAGTGGAGTGGTGGTCATCACCTCTTAAATCAGGGAACAGGGCCACCACATCCCAAGGCCACCACCCGGTTACTCAAACCTGCACCTTAGAGGCTGCTGCCCTATGTACATGGGATCACTGGTCACTTTAATAATGGATCACTAGTCACTTTAATAATGTTTACATACTGTTTTACTAATTTCACATGTATATACTGTATTCTATTCTACTGTATTTTAGTCAATGCCACTCCAACATTGCTCATCCTAATATTTAGATATTTCTTGAATCCATTCTTTTACTTTTAGATTTGTGTGTATTATTGTGAATTGTTAGTTTATTACTGTACTGGTAGAGCTAGGACCACAATCATTTCAATACACCCGCAATAACATCTGCTAAATATGTGTATGTGACAAATCAAATTTGACTTGATTTTATTTGATGTCAAGAATTTCTATTTTAGTTGGCCCCAACCCTGGATGCAACACTATTCCCAATAACATTATCATGAATATGGCATTTGAACTTTATTCAACAGGATACTAGTTCCATGGAAAACCATTTACTAGGTAACCATTAATTTTTTTGATAATCTTTAATAGCTCACACGATAGGTAAACATTCCAAAGGACATATCTGGAATTTGAACACGCCTCAAATCAGTTCTATGGAACACCATTACCAGCTAACAATGGTTTGAAATGGCTATTTATTTGTAGCTGACAGTGTAAAAGTGCTTCTCTTTCTCCAGATTAACAGAACCTGCAGAACTTACCAGTGATTCACATTAACAGGTAAGTCCTCAATTCATGTACATTAAAGCAATAAACTGTTTAATTTGCTGTTATGCTGTTTTTCAGAGAATTCTGGATGTTACTAGCATTATTGCCCTCTGATTGTTCCAGTACCTTGTTTTTAGGAGACCATCATCACTAACATGGCAATGTTGACCATATCTCTGCTGCTCTGTGCTGCCGTTGCTCTGAATGGTGCAACAGGTAGGACACACAGCAAACCAAGAATATACACTTTAGTTCACACATTACAGCATTCTTTACAAAACACTCCTTTCCTGTCGATCCCTGGAACTCCAGCTAGTTGAAGTTGTTGTTGTCCGGGTGCTGAGGCCCTACCTTCCCTCTTTTCCGTGTTCCAGTTTTAGAACTGTTCCAGGACTTTGAGCAGGCTTTGCTTCTGGGTAATTATAGCTTTTAATCTCTGTCCATGAAACTTATGTCAGTAGATTCATCCGCAGTACTACTAGGTAGACACCTCTCACAGGTTGATGATTCTACTAATCAGAATAACAGTTGTGTGCAGGGGCGGTTGTTTGTGAACAGCATTGCTATGACTTGTCCATTTGAATTCCCGCCTGTCTGTCCTTCTTCCAGGAGCTAAGGGGGAAGAGGAGGGAGTAGTGGCAGCAGAGAACAGGAACCAATGCCCCACAGGCTGGTTCCAATTTGGATCGCGCTGCTTCATGTTCGTCGAGACTGCAAGGTCATGGCCCCTAGCAGAGGTATTATGGTTACTCCCTACTGTGAATTAAAGGGAAAGTTCAATCAAAATCAACTCGCTTATTTGGTTTGAGGTTACCCTTAAAGCGTGGCATATTTATAAATATATGTATGTTAATTAAGGCCTACTGTATATTGGAACCTACATGACATTGGTTAATACAGAGATAATCTAATATCTCCTAGAGCATTTTTTTAAAGGAGCATTAATTGCGATGGACAATATTTGATTGTGAGAGTCCAGAAGATAAGTTATCACAGACTGGACTGCTGACTAATACTTACATTATGAAATGTCTTTGTCCCTGTCTACCTCTCACTGTAGCGCCACTGTGTGTCCCTTGGAGCAAACCTGGCGTCTGTGCACAGCTCTGCGGAGTATCAATTTCTACAGGAAGTGGTGGCGAGCAAGACTGGCGGTTTCTCAACTACCTGGATCGGAGGATTTGATGCTGTTCAGGTGGAGTATACTCACAGATCAGTAATATCTTTGGTAAACTCATCAATATCTCAAGGGTCACTGATAAAGTTAGATCTCGGTTTGGAGGATCTTATAGATGTACTCGACAACAACAAAAAGGTCACTGCAGTATCTATTGGCATACTATTATAATGATAACATGGGATACTGAGACCACACTTCTTCACCACAGAACAGACTATGGTTTTGGAGTGACGGCTCTGAATTTGATTACCAGAACTGGAAGAAAGGAGAGCCCAATAATAGCGGTGGCAGAGAGCCATGTATAGTGATCAACTGGGGAGGTACAGTAGGCCCAGTATCATTCACTGATCCATTCATCAAATAAAGCTGAAACACACACACACACACACCGCAAACACACTATACTATTGTTGTGTGAACACCTGAGATTATTTGAGAGGTCATTTCTGTGCCATGTTTCCTTTTAAGGTAAATATGGCTGGAACGATATAAACTGTGGAAGCAGCTTTCCCTCGGTGTGCTCCAAAAGAATGTGTGAAATCCAGAAGAACTGAAACCAACAATGATACTCCATAGTGCCAACACCCAACTGAACAGTCTTTATGGTAAAGTCATGAGTTGTTTCTGTCAACTGTAACTTTGAGTTAGTTGTCGTTCATATATGTTGAGTGATGCTTTTGTTGTTTATTGTCAATAAAACGGGAGTAGACATTGTGTTTTCTCTTTTGAGTCACTATTAAACGTGAATGATACTGCCATAATTGTAAGAGGATTCTTGAAGGTACAGTCTAGGATCTCAGAGGTTACTCAATGGTCATTTAAATTCTTGATATTTATCCATTGATTCAAGGTTATTATAGTCAACAAAAACTGATACTAAAATAAAAATGCAATTTGGATAAACAATTTAATAAATGAAATAAAATAATGAATAAAAACATTTTTAAAAATAAAAAAAACTATACTGAAACTATTGTCTTTGACTGCAAAATGAAATGAAAAGCATCATAAATGGTTTAGTTTGAGTTTTCTTTCCTCCATCGGGCAACAATCGAATGGGGTTTTCAAGCTACTGAATCTGACGGGTAAATGCTGCCAGCAAATGGCAATGGTTCAAAAAGGCTGTGCTTGTGCATCACTAATCACTAGCTATCCGTAGCTAACAGGGAAGACCTCCGAGGGCGAGCTCTAAGTGTGAACCATAGGTGTGAACAATGGCGGCAGCAAAAGGAAAAGTGCTGTATGGGATTGTTTTGAGTACGTTGCTGGAAAGGACAAAAGCAAATGTAGTGTCAGGAGATGGCAGCGTGTGGAACAGAGATAAAAGGGAAAACCCAACCAACTTAAAAGTTCATCTGAACAGCGCTCACAAAGAATCATACTGTCACGTTCTGACCTTAAGTAATTTTATTATGTCTTTTGTTTTAGTATGGTCAGGGCGTGAGTTGGGTGGGTTGTCTATGTTCTTTTTTCTATAATTTGGGATTTTCTATGTCCGGCCTGGTATGGTTCTCAATCAGAGGCAGCTGTCAATCGTTGTCCCTGATTGAGAATCATACTTAGGTAGCCTGGTTTCACTTTTGAGTTGTGGGTGTTTATTTTTCTGTCTCAGTGTTTGCACCATTCGGGACTGTTTCGGTTTTCATGTTGATTTGCTTGTTCTTTTGTATTTTGCATTCATTAAATCATTAAATCATTATGGATACATACCATGCTGCATTTTGGTCCGATCCTTGCTACTCCTCATCAGAAGAAGAGGACGAGAATCGTTACACAATTTCAGGATAAATACAAGGAGAGATAGCCACCAGCTAGCTATTAGTAGCTGCTCGTCAATGGCAACCAGTAGCTGCACGTCAGGATAGCCTTGCTGCGAGCCCAGCTTGAGATGCAATCATTAGGCAAGGGTCATTTGAGTGTAGGAAAGGATGAAACAGCATCTGTGCCACCAGTAAGTGCAGATAGTAGTATAAATCCTCTTGCACAGTCCCTGCAGCCAGACAATTCTCTCAAGGCTTCTGGAATGAAATGCTGTCGGCATGCTCTACCGGTGTCACTCATTCAGTCGACAGAAACTTTCAACCAGTTCTCCCCATTAAGCAACAAGTCGGAGTCAGAGGCCGAGCCTTCCCTGATCTCTCCTCCACCCGTTACCGGGACTGTGCCACCGAAGCCTCTCACCATTAGCTCTGACAATTTAAAAAAAAAGAGTAATTGGCGACTCCATTACCCGCAGTATTAGACTTAAAATAATCATCCAGCAATCATACACTGTTCACCATGTGGCAGGGCTACTGGCGTTAAGGCAAATCTGAAGAAGGTGCTGGCTAAGTCTAGAACTGGAGAGTGTAGAGAGTATAGGGATATTGTTATCCACGTCGACACCAATGATGTTCGGATGAAACAGTCAGAGGTCACGAAGCACAACATAGCTACAGCGTGTAAATCAGCTAGAAAGATGTGTCGGCATCGAGTAATTGTCTCTGGCCCCCTCCCAGTTAGGTGGAGTGATGAGCTCCGTAGCATAGTCTCACAAGTCAATCGCTGGTTGAAAACGGTTTATTTGCCCCTCACAAAACGTTTCCGGGACTCATCCACAAACAGGACCAAGCCTGGCCTGCTGAGGAATAACGGACTCTATCCTAGCTTAAGGGGTGCTTTCATCTTATCTATGAACATAAACAGGGCTCTAACTCCTCTAGCTCCACAATGAGACAGGCAGCAGGCTGTCAGCCAGCCTGCCAGCTTAGTGGAGCCTGCCACTAGCATAGTCAGTGTAGTCAGTTCAGCTATCCCCATTGAGAACGTGTCTGTGTCTCGATCTAGGTTGTTCGCTTTAGCAATCTCACTGGAAAAAAGACCTCCTCCATTCCTGTCATTATTGAACGATTGTGATATCTCACATCTCAAAATAGGGCTACTTAATATTAGATCCCTCACTTCCAAGGCAGTTCTAGTCAATTAACTAATCACTGATCATAATCTTGATGTGATTGGCATGACTGAAACATGGCTTAAGCCTGATGAATTTACTGTGTTAAATGAGGCCTCTCCTCCTGGTGACACTAGTGACCATATCCCCCGTGCATCCCGCAAAGGAGGAGGTGTGTCTAACATTTACGATAGCAGATTTCAATTTAAAAATTAAAAATGACTGCGTTTTTGTCTTTATAGCTTCTAGTCATGAAAACTATGCAGCCTACTCAATCACTTTTTAAAGCTAATGTTAACAGGCCTCCTGGGTCATATAGAGCGTTCCTCACTGAGTTCCCTAAATTCCTATCGGACCTTGTAGTCACGGCAGATAATATTAACATTTTGGGTGACTTTAATATTCACATGGAAAAGTCCACAGACCCACTCCAAAAGGCTTTCGTAGCCATCATCGACTCAGTGGGTTTTGTCCAACATGTCTTTGGACCAACTCACTGCCACAGTCATACCTTGGACCTAGTTTTGTTCTGTGGAATAAAGATTGTGGATCTAAACGTTTTTCCTCATAATTCTGGACTATCGGTCCACCATCTTATTACGTTTGCAATCGCAACAAATAATCTGCTTAGACCCCAACCAAGGATCATCAAAAGCCGTACCATAAATTCTCGGACAACCCAAAGATTCCTAGATGCACTTCCAGACTCCCTCCACCTACCCAAGGACGTCGGAGTACAAAAATTGGTTAACCACCTAACTGACGAATTAAATGTAACTGTCACGAGAATTCACTATCCCAATGATAATAACTGACAATCAATAGCTCTGACCAATCCTCAAGGTTTGTAAGACCATGGGTATAATAATAATAATTAGTCAAAGACTCAGCTTATGCAAAAGGTTTGTACAGTTTATTCAGAGAACGTTCTAAAGTCAAGAATACAAATACATCCATTAGATATCCTACGCACATACTTCCACACAAACAGTAGATATCCTACGCACATACTTCCACACAAACAGTAGATATCCTACGCACATACTTCCACACAAACAGTAGATATCCTACGCACATACTTCCACACAAACAGTAGATATCCTACGCACATACTTCCACACAAACAGTAGATATCCTACGCACATACTTCCACACAAACAGTAGATATCCTACGCACATACTTCCACACAAACAGTAGATATCCTACGCACATACTTCCACACAAACAGTAGATATCCTACGCACATACTTCCACACAAACAGTAGATATCCTACGCACATACTTCCACACAAACAGTAGATATCCTACGCACATACTTCCACACAAACAGTAGATATCCTACGCACATATTTCCACACAAACAGTAGATATCCTACGCACATACTTCCACACAAACAGTAGATATCCTACGCACATACTTCCACACAAACAGTAGATATCCTACGCACATACTTCCACACAAACAGTAGATATCCTACGCACATATTTCCACACAAACAGTAGATATCCTACGCACATACTTCCACACAAACAGTAGATATCCTACGCACATACTTCCACACAAACAGTAGATATCCTACGCACATACTTCCACACAAACAGTAGATATCCTACGCACATACTTCCACACAAACAGTAGATATCCTACGCACATACTTCCACACAAACAGTAGATATCCTACGCACATACTTCCACACAAACAGTAGATATCCTACGCACATATTTCCACACAAACAGTAGATATCCTACGCACATACTTCCACACAAACAGTAGATATCCTACGCACATACTTCCACACAAACAGTAGATATCCTACGCACATACTTCCACACAAACAGTAGATATCCTACGCACATACTTCCACACAAACAGTAGATATCCTACGCACATATTTCCACACAAACAGTAGATATCCTACGCATACACAAACAGTAGATATCCTAATCACATACTTCCACACAAACAGTAGATATCCTACGCACATATTTCCACACAAACAGTAGATATCCTAAGCACATACTTCCACACAAACAGTAGATATCCTACGCACATACTTCCACACAAACAGTAGATATCCTACGCACATACTTCCACACAAACAGTAGATATCCTAATCACATACTTCCACACAAACAGTAGATATCCTACGCACATACTTCCACACAAACAGTAGATATCCTACGCACATACTTCCACACAAACAGTAGATATCCTACGCACATACTTCCACACAAACAGTAGATATCCTACGCACATATTTCCACACAAACAGTAGATATCCTACGATATCCACACAAACAGCACATACATTCTTCCAAACAAGCGCAGCCAGGTATCCTACGCACATACTTCCACACAACAGTAGATATCCTAATCACATACTTCCACACAAACAGTAGATATCCTACGCACATACTTCCACACAAACAGTAGATATCCTACGCACATACTTCCACACAAACAGTAGATATCCTACGCACATACTTCCACACAAACAGTAGATATCCTACGCACATATTTCCACACAAACAGTAGATATCCTACGCACATACTTCCACACAAACAGTAGATATCCTAATCACATACTTCCACACAAACAGTAGATATCCTACGCACATATTTCCACACAAACAGTAGATATCCTAAGCACATACTTCCACACAAACAGTAGATATCCTACGCACATACTTCCACACAAACAGTAGATATCCTACGCACATACTTCCACACAAACAGTAGATATCCTACGCACATACTTCCACACAAACAGTAGATATCCTACGCACATATTTCCACACAAACAGTAGATATCCTACGCACATACTTCCACACAAACAGTAGGTATCCTACGCACATACTTCCACACAAACAGTAGGTATCCTACGCACATACTTCCACACAAACAGTAGGCATCCTACATACATACTGTACATACACACAAACAGAAGATATCCTACGCACATACTGTCTCACTACCCAACCGACAGAGATCAGGGAGACCTTGACCTTGAGACGTACTCCCCGTTCTCTCCCAAATCTCTAGTCAGGTCGGCGCCGAATTTTGCTCAGACAGTCTGTGTATAAAATACCATAAAGACATAAACATTAGCTATATTGTTTTACCCTAATTCTGACTAGAACTACACATTTATTGATTATAATTTTATACATTAAAATCAATTCCATACAATTTTATGGTTTCAGGGTGGAATATTCTAATCATTCAATTAACAGATAAATCCCATTAACAGTAACCTTTTGTAGTACCCTAGATGCAGTCGCACCCCTAAAAAAAACATTTGTCACAAGAAACTAGCTCCCTGGTAAACAGAAAATACAGAGCCCTGAAGTAATCTTCCAGAAAATTGTAACAGAAATGGCACTCCACCAAACTGGAAGTCTTCCGACTGGCTTGGAAAGACAGTATCGTGCAATATGGAAGAGACCTCACTGTTGCTCGATCATCCTATTTTTCCAACCTAATTGAGGAGAATAAAAACAATCCAACATTTATTTTTGATACTGTCGCAAAGCTAACTAAAAAGCAGCATTCCCCAAGAGAGGATGGCTTTCACTTCAGCGGTGATGAATTCATGAACTTCTTTGACGAAAAGATCATGATCATTTAAAAGCAAATTATGGACTCCTCTTTAAATCTGTGTATTTCTCCAAAGCTCAGTCGTCCTGAGTCTGCACAACTCTGCCAGGACCTAGGATCAATGTAGACACTCAAGTTTTTAAATCCTATATCTCTTGACACATTCATGAACATAGTCATGGCCTCTAAACCTTCAAGCTGCATACTGGACCCTATTCCAACTAAACTACTGAAAGAGCTGCTTCCTGTGCTTGGCCCTCCTATGTTGAACATTATAAATGGCTCCCTATCCACCGGAAGTGTACCAAAGTCACTAAAAGTGGCAGTAATAAAGCCCCTCTTGAAAAAGCCAAACCTTGACCCAGAAAATACAAAAAACTATCGGCCTATATGGAATCTCCCATTCCTCTCAAAGATTTGAGAAAAATATGTTGCACAGCAACTCACTGCCTTCCTGAAGACAAATAGTGAATACGAAATGCTTCAGCCTGGTTTTAGACCCCATCAAAGCACTGAGACTGCACTTGTGAAGGTGGTAAATTATATTTTAATGGCGTCAGACCAAGGCTCTGCATCTGTCCTTGTACTGCTTTTGACACCATTGATCACCACACTCTTTTGGAGAGATTGGAAACCCTAATTGGTCTACATGGACAAGTTCTGGCCTGGTTTAGATGTTATCTGTCGGAAAGGAGATCAGTTCATCTCTGTGGATGGTTTGTCCTCTGACAAATCAATTATACATTTCGGTGTTCCTCAGGGTTCCTTTTTAGGACCGCTATTGTTTTCACTATATATTTTACCTCTTTGTGATGTCATTCGGAAACAATGTTAACTTTGACTGCTACGCGGATGATACACAGCTGTCGCAACATGGTTAAGCCCCAAAATTATCCACCCTGGAAGCCTGTGTTTCAGAAATAAGGATGTGGATGGCGGTAAATGTTTTACTTTTAAACTCTGACAAAACAGAGATGGTCCCAAGAATCCAAGAGATCTTCTGTTGGATCTGACAATTAATCTTGATGGTTGTACAGTTGTCTTGAAGGAAACTGTGAAGGACCTCGGCTTTACTCTGGACCATGATCTCTTTTGACAAACATATCAAGAATATTTCAAGGACAGCTTCTTCATAACACTGCAAAAATCAGAAATGTTTTGTCCAAAAATGATGCAGAAAAGCTAATCCATGCTTTTGTCACTTCTACATTAGGCTATTGCAATGCTCTACTTTCTGGCTACCCAGATAGAGCACTAAATAAACGATATAAGGCTGCTAGAATCTTGACTGCAACCAAAACATTTGATCATATTACTCCAGTGCTAGCCTCTCTACACTGGCTTCCTCTTAAGGCTATGGCTGATTTCAAGGTTTTACTACTAACCTACAAAGCATAACATGGGCTTGTTCCTACCTATCTCTCTGAATTTGATCCTGCTGTATATACCTACATGTGGTCACAAGACGCAGGCCTCCTTATTGTACCCAGAATTTCTAAGCAAACAGCTGGGCTTTCTCCTATAAAGCTAAATTTTTATGGAATGGTCTGCCTATCTATGTGAGAGACGCAGACTCGGTCTCGACCTTTAAGTCTTTATTGAAGACTCATCTCTTCAGTAGGTTCCCCTTACGTATCTGGCTGTAAGGGAGTCAGGCGCAGGAGAGCAGAAGTTGGGTAGACAAAGGAGCCTTTTATTTCAGTGAACAAAACACACGGAACTAAGAACACTAAACACAATATGGGTTGACATAACCCAGCGCAAACCAGTCTAGCGTTCACATACATGAAACAACAAACAATTCCACACACAGACATGGGGGGTTTTCTTTATTATTTTGGTTAGGTCAGGGTGTGACGAGGGTGGTATGTGTGTTTTTGCCTTGTCTAGGGCTTTTTGTATATCTATGGGGTTTTGGTATTGTCTAGGTAAATGTAGGTCTATGGTGGCCTGAATTGCTCCCAATCAGAGACAGCTGTTTATCGTTGTCTCAGATTGGGGATCTTATTTAGGTTGCCATTTCCATTTTGGTTTTGTGGGTTATTGTCTATGTGTAGTTGCATGTCAGCACTCTTGTTTATAGCTTCACGGTCGTTTTGTTATTTTGTTAGTTTGTTTAGTGTTCTTTGTTTTAATAAAAGAAGAACGTATTCATCTCACGCTGCACCTTGGTCTCCTCGTTACGACGAACGTGACACACTTCTAATACTGAGGGAATTGAAACCAGGTGTGTAGGAAAACAAGACAAGACAAATGGAAAAATGAAAGGTGGATTGGCGACGGCTAGAAATCCGATGACGTCGACCGCTGAACGCTGCACGAACAAGGAGAGGAACCGACTTCGGCGGAAGTCGTGACAAGAACAAATAGAAAATCACAAAATTCTAATAACCTTGCATTTATTCTTGAAGAATATAATTCATAAATGATTCTCCATAATGACACAAAAGGTTTTATTACCGGACAAACAAGAACGTAAACATCTTTACAATCTGTTCAAAACTATCATGTGGATGTCATAGACTGTCAGTCTTTGCATCTAGAGCACAATCTATGAATTTGAGAGGTGTTACATTTCCCTTCCCTGTATACCAAGAAGTTGGGCGAACATTTAGTTGTTTTTCGAATTCCAGAATGTAGCTTTACGTTTCCAAACTCTCACTAGGTATATACAGTTGAAGTCGGAAGTTTACATACACTTAGGTTGGAGTCATTAAAACTCGTTTTTCAACCACTCCACACATTTCTTGTTAACAAACTATAGTTTTGGCAAGTTGGTAAGGACATCTACTTTGTGCATGACACAGGTCATTTTTCCAACAATTGTTTACAGATTATTTCACTTATAATTCACTTTATCACAATTCCAGTGGGTCAGAAGTTTACATACACTAAGTTGACTGTGCCTTTAAACAGCTTGGAAAATTCCAGAAAATTATGTCATGGCTTTAGAAGCTTCTTATAGGCTAATCGACATAATTTGAGTCAATTGGATGTGTACCTGTGGATATATTTCAAGGCCTGCCTTCAAACTCAGTGCCTCTTTGCTTGACATCATGGGAAAATCAAAAGAAATCAGCCAAGACCTCAGAACATTTTTTGTACACCTCCACATGTCTGGTTCATCCTTGGGAGCAATTTCCAAGTGCCTGAAGGTACCACGTTCATCTGTACAAACAATAGTATGCAAGTATAAACACCATGGGACCACGCAGCCATCATACCGCTCAGGAAGGAGACTTGTTCTGTCTCCTAGATATGAACGTACTTTGGTGCGAAAAGTGCAAATCAATCCCAGAACACCAGCAAAGGACCTTGTGAAGATGCTGGAGGAAACGAAGTATCTATATCCACAGTAAAACGAGTCCTATATCGACACAACTTGAAAGGCCGCTCAGGAAGGGAGAAGCCACTGCTCCAATACCGCCATAAAAAAGCCAGACTATGGGTTGCAACTGCACATGGGGACAAATATCGTACTTTTTGGAGAAATATCCTCTGGTCTGATGAAACCAAAATAGAACTGTTTGGCCATAATGACCATCATCATGTTTGGATGAAAAAGGGGGAGACTTGGAAGCCGAAGAACACCATACCAACCGTGAAGCACGGGGTGGCAGAATCATGTTGTTGGGGTGCTTTGCTGCAGGATGGACTTCTACAAAATAGATTGCATCAATGGGAAGGAAAATGATGTGGATATATTGAAGAAACATCTCAAGACGTCAGTCAGGAAGTTAAAGCTTGGTCGCAAATGGGTCTTCCAAATGGACAATGACCCCAAGCAACCTTCCAAAGTTGTGGCAAAATGGCTTAAGGACAACAAAGGCAAGGTATTGGATTGGCCATCACAAAGCCCAGACCTCAGTCCTATCAAAAATGTGTGTGCAGAACTGAAAAAGTGTGTGCGAGCAAGGTGGCCTATAAACCTGACTCAGTTACACCAGCTCTGACAGGAGAAATGGGCCAAAATTCACCCAACTTATTGTGCGAAGCTTGTAGAAGGCTACCTGAAACGTTTGACCCAAGTTAAACAATTTAAAGACAATGCTACCAAATTCTAATTGAGGGTATGTAAACTGCTGACCCACTGGGAATGTGATGAAAGAAATAAAAGCTGAGATAAATCATTCTCTCTATTATTCTGACATTTCACATTCTTAAAATAAAGTGTTGATCCATCCGACTTCAACTGTACATACAGTATTTAAAGATAAATACGAGAATGGACAACATGTGTATTTATCCTACTGTTTTAACCAAACAAATGTCCAAACTCAGTTTGTGAGTACAAGATGTGCTTATTACTGCCACATGTATTAGACCCATATTGTATGGCATGGTACTCACAGGCATGGTACTTATTCCCTCCATGAACAGCTCGCTAGTATAATTACCTCAACATGATCATGGTAATTAACCAATTCTGTTTAGTGAATATGATATATTATAATAATATAGCCTGTTATTATCATGTTATCTAGGTCGGTCTGAAGCCGAAAAAGAAAGGAAATTCACGAGTACCACAAGGCTCTTGAATGGCGCAGTGGTCTAAGACACTGCATCTCAGTGCAAGAGGCATCACTGCAGTACCTGGTTTGAATCCAAGCGGCATCTTATCCGGCTGTGATTGGGAGTCCCATAGGGCAGCGCACAATTGCCCCAGCGGCGTCAGGGTATGCCGTCATTGTAAGTAAGAATTTGTTCTTAACTGACTTGTTGTTCTTAAAAAATGCAAAAGGCCTAACTTCACCCATGCTCTACCAAGGTTTTCCAGCTTTGACCTGCTATGTAGCTATGTTGGTCTAATGTACTTCAAACAACATGTAGGCAGGTTGCTTAGGATTTAAACCTTCTCAACAAATATGCTGGTACACCTAGAGTAGCTTGACACACCTGACCCCATTTTTAATAGTTTCTTGTGTGCTTATGCTAGAGAATTACCACAACTCAATCCCCTCTTTCCACCGATAGAAAGCTTGCACCTATTGAATAACACGGGGCTTGTGAAAGTGGTGGTTTCTACACATGAGAGGATCCTGACAAGACAATTGTCACAAAATGCTCTATAAAAATATATAATTTACAGCCATCACTCCAGAACCACACCAGTTTCTGTGGGGAAGAACAGTCAAGTCTCAGACTCATTCCCATAGAGTAAAAACAAGGCCAGTGGATAATTCATCGAGCATTTGCTCTAGTATCTGCCTCTCAAAGAGCTTCCGAACCTAGACTTGACTTTATGAGTCTTGGCTTTAGAGATATCGATAAGTACTCTACATGAACAGCATCAACTCCTCCAATCCATGTTTTGGAGAAATCACCAGTACTGGTCATCACCACCTCCTGTAAGAAATGGCACCTTGGCAGAGCTTTGCACCGATGCAAGGTTCGCCCCGAAGTGCACACAGAGCCACTAGAGAGCGAGGTGGACAAGAACAGATTCATTTTATAGTAAAAAGGAGAGTCGTGACATTGCTGTTTGGGGTTTTAGGCTGGGTTTCTGCTGATGCCACGTTGGTATGTTTGATTGGGAGACAGGTGCAGGAATGCGTAATATGGGTTTTTAATTTACCCAAATTACAGCGTGCCGTGTAAAGTCACGGGGACGTAGACCAATCAAACACTATACAAAACACAGGGTTGAAACACAAACAAAAGAGCGAGGAGTACCTCGAATAAATAACACATGCGCACAATGATTAACACAGGGGACGAGACCCGTAATCATCTGCGCAATCCACAATGGCACGAAATCCAGAACACACAGCACAGGTACTCACACAAACCAACCGACATTGTAACAACAATCAACAGGACACTGGTAAACCAAGGGCACACTTATACAAGTACTAATCACTGGGAATAGGGGCCAGGTGTGCGTAATGAAAGTTCCGGAGGGATCCCTGACAGCTGGTGTAAAAAGGGCTTTATAAATACATGTGATTTGTGTTAGTCTAAAAATGATGATCCCCATGGCAACATGCTCATAAAGACATTGCGTCACTTTCTCCAATATTCCTGAGCCTGAACCAGGCACGAAATAAATGTCTCAACCAAGTCCAATCAAACAGTAACTTGATTCACAGTAGATTGTAAACACAATATGATACTGTACCTCAGCTGCAGCCCATGTCCCTGCAGTCTGGAAGAACTTGTAGCAGCAAGATCAGTATTTGGTCCATGCCCTCCTCTGTCCTCCAGTTTCTGGAGGGGAGAACAGACACAAAATGAATTGACTGACTCACTGGTTGGGGCCAAACAAAATAATCTATAGACATAAGTTTCACTGGCAAACATTACGAACTGCTAACGTACCCAGAGGCAATGTCAGCTCAGCGACCATCACCTCAAGGGGCTCTACAGTGAAACACGAGGGGGTACATTCAATCAAAACTGTCGTAGCAATATTTATGCAACATCTTTGTTTGAACATTTACTCCTCACAACACATCTTACTCTGAAAACTGGAAGCATCTAGTGAAGGGAGTCTACCTAGTCAAGACTTACCAAGAGGTGGGTTCTGTTTAAAGGTGTTTCCCTCATCATCCATATCCTCTATGACATAGAAACATATGGAGGGAAGACATTGTTTTAAAAGTTTCAATAATGTCCGCTGGACACTATCGACATACTGTATATGCACACACTTACCAAGGGGGGATGTTCCATGTTTCCCTCCAATGAAGGTTCTGAAATAAGAACTGTCACACAAAAGAGAGTGAAAGTAGGGCCTCGGCACCTGGACAACGAAAACATCATCAGTGCAATTGTCCGAAGTTGTCAATATCTTGTCAACTCAAGTGGAGTACGCATGGATATATGTCTTGCGGTGCGTTTTACTTGGTGCACTACTCAGCACAAAAGGCAGCACGAAGCAGTAGAGATATGGTCAACATCGCCATGGTAAATGTCGATAAATACAATTGTTAGACATGGAAATATAGATATACCTCTCCTTAATGCAACTGCTGTGTCAGATTTTTAAAAAACTTTACGGAAAAAGCTAAGCATGCAATAATCTGAGACGGCGCTCAGATTAAAAATAAAATTATCCGCCATGTTGGAGTCAACAGAAATCAGAAATAACATTATAAATAATCCCTTACCTTTGACGATCTTCATCAGAATGCACTCCCTGGAATCCTAGTTCCGCAATAAATGCTTGATTAGTTCGATAATGTCCATTATTTATGTCCAAGTTGCTACTTTTGTTAGAGCATTTAGTACACAAATCCAAACACTCAAGCGGACGAAAACTTCAAAAAGTTATATTACAGGTCGAAGAAACTTGTCAAACTAAGTATAGAATCAATCTTTAGGATGTTGTTATCATAAATCTTCAATAACGTTCCAACCGGAGAATTCCTATATCTGTAGAGAAGCCATGGAACGCAGGTCGCTATCATGTGAAATGCTCGTGACCAGGACCTGGCACTCTGCCAGGCTACTGACTCAAACAGCTCCCATCCGGCTCCAGAACACAGTAGAAGCCTCATTCAAGTTTCTAAAGATGGTTGACATCTAGTGGAAGCCTTAGGAAGTGTAACATAGCCAATATCCTACTGTGTATTCAATAGGGGCTGGGTTGAAAATCGACCAACCTCAGATTTCCCATTTCCTGTTTGGATTTCTTCTCAGGTTTTTGCCTGCCATATGAGTGAGTTCTGATATACTCACAGACATCATTCAAACAGTTTTAGAAACTTCAGAGTGTTTTTTATCCAATGCTAATAATAATATGCATATATTAGCAACTGGGACTGAGGAGCAGGCAGTTTACTCTGGGCACCTTTCATCCAAGCTACTCAATACTGCCACTGCAGCCATAAGAAGTTTTAAGTATTGATGCCATTTGTATTAATGTTTATTATTTCCAAACCACATCTTGTATGGATAAATGGACTGTTATTTGGATAATCACAGCTGAGTGACATGGCACAGAATGGCAGACATTGTTAATCTCCAATCAACATTTATAGAACCCTAAACTGAGGAACTGTCTCTCTCTCCGTATTTCTAATAGGAGTACAATCTCCATAACTTTACCTACTCAATCAGTGTATAAATTCCAGAGGCAATCACCCTCTAATTCAACCCTCCCCCATTTTAGTAATTGTGTACATTTCGATCCGTCCCTATGCATTTCAGAACAAGTCATAACAAGTGAGTTTTTTTCCCTCCAAAAACAAATTATAACCAATAACATCAAATGCTGTGCTGAAATCTAACAATACAGATCCAACTACCATCGTATGTATTATCCATTTATTTTAGCCAATCATCAGTCATCTTAAGAATTTGTTCTGAACTGACTTGCCTAGTTAAATAAAGGTTACATGTAAAGTATGCAGTACAAGTTGAGTACCCTTCCCTACATGCCTGCTGAAAGTCAGCAGTTAGTCATTAAAAAATAGCATTGTATTTGTTCAAACACAATTCTCTTCACCAGTTTACTAAGAACAGGCGGGGGGGGCTGTTAGAGCCAGAAAAGAGTGCTTTACTATTGTTAAGTAGTGGAATTTCTTTAGCTTCCTTCCTCGCATATGGACACACTCCTTTGGTTAAAGACATGGCAAACAGGGGTAGCAATACAGTCTGCTACCATTCCCAATAGTTTCCCATCTAGGTTGTCTATAGCAGGTTTTTCCACCTCTTCCACACAAACTTGACCAAGTCGATTCAGTATATGAGTGTATGCGCTTGTGCGTACATTTGCTTGAGCCTAATAGCATGTAGTGAAATTGGGTTAATTTGCATTATCCAATCGAGAGCTGCCTCAATCATATCACAGTGTGACGGGAGTTCTAAAAGTGGGTTAAATGGGAATGCTTGCATTTGTGTACTACACTGCACACATACATAGTCGTGTGCATAGTTTATGGATGCGTATGTGTGGGTGTTTTCAGGAATCCTGTCACCTGACCTAAAGATACAGTGCTTGTTTTGATCTTTGTCAAGGGGGTCACGTTGTAGCTACAATCTTTAAGTACAGCAATAAACCTATGGTGCAAAAACAAAAACATCAATATTAACAACTAGTTCACATCAAGGCACCATAATTACAAATAAAAACTTTTAACCCACCGCCCCAATTTCGTGTTATCCAATTGGTAGCTAGTCTTGTCCCATAGCTGCAACTCCCCTTCAGACTCAGGAGAGGCGATGGCTGAGAGCCATGCGTCCTCCTAAACACGACCCTACCAAGCTGGACTGTGTCTTGACACACTGCTCACTTAACCCGGAAGCCAGCCGCACCAATGTGTCGGAGGAAACACCGTCCAGCTGGCGACCAAAGTCAGCTTGCAGGCACCAGGCCCGCCACAAGGAGTCGCTAGAGCGTGATGGGACAAGGAAATCGCGGCCGGCCAAACCCTCCCCTAACCCGGACAACGCTGGGCCAATTGTGTGCTGCCTCATGGGTCTCTCGATCACACAGCCCGGGTCTGTAGTGATGCCTCAAGCACTGCGACGTAGTGCCTTAGACCGCTGCACCACTCGGGAGGCCCCCACTTAAAAATGAATGCATAGATGTCTAAATTGGGTGACCGTCCTTGAGAATTGTTTTGGTCCATTTTATTAATTCAATACCGCTCCTTTTACAGAACCCTTTCTGGATAATGATATTAAACAGGTTCCTCCTGTGGGTAAAGGGTTTCCCATCTCACTCCTTACTGGTTATGTCTCTGTTTTCTGTTTTTACAGAGGGTCCGGGTGACGAGGCAAACACCTTTTGAACAGAACCCAACTCTTGGTAAGTTTGTACCACTGTAGACTTGCCTCCCTTCTGGAACACTTTTTCAAAGTTACGTGTGCCTGTGAAAGGAGTAGATGTGTAAAGAAATATACATTTCTAAGATAAATAAAATGTGCTCCCTTGTCTTTCACTGCAGTGCCCCATAAGAAGATAACGGTTGCTGAGCAAACGTTGCCTCTTGGTAAGTGTTTTTTTTAATCTCTTATTTTTGTTGAATTAACATTTTCAGTTTTTAGGCGGTCACTCGCCCAGGACAAAAAAAAACTAGAATTGTACATTCCACATAATGGTAGACTCTAGGTAGATTTGTACATGGACAGTGGTCTGTAAACAAACATGTTAACATTGCTACAGCAACCTGTTTTCGTCTCCCCGTCCTCACAGAGAATAAGTGGAGAGAGGAGGATGTGACTGAGGAGGTAGGGGGATGTGGAGGAGGGGGCGGAGTGCAAGGAGCTATGCCCAGTAGGCTGGTCCAAATACGGATCAAGCTGCATCACTGCAAAGACATGGGATGCAGCAAATGGATCATGATTTGTTTAATTGGTATTTACATACAGCCTATGGGTCAAGCTTTCTGTACGTTGCATCAAACAGCTACACTCGGGCTAAAACACTAATCTGATATCTGTATATCAATATTTAAAAATATATATATTTTGTCATCTGTGTCTACCACAATATACCGCTTTGAAATATGATTAAAACATGTCAATCACTCGGGACTGTCCCTTTAAATGATGAAATGTCACCTCCTGCACAAAAAGATGTGTGGCTTCAAAAGCGTTGGTTGATAATCCTGCCACTTAGAGAAGTAGGCAGAAAGCAAATGTCTGCTTCAGTATCCATTGGCACATCAAATAAAATGTTTTATATTCTTTATCTTAGCCTGGGGCCCTTCCCGACCTCAAGTCACCTGCTGCTGCAGGACCAATCTGCATACTCTTAATCTGCCACAGACACTGGCGAGGAAGTTGTCAGACAGTCTGCAGACCTAGATAGACTGGGTCACAGTCAGTGGACAATTACCCTTCGGGTGTGGTCTGTAACGGACCGATCTGCATATTGTTTTTCCTATCACAACAGCCCCTTGAATAGTCTCCTTTTACAATCATTAACATTCATTTTCTGTCACATATTTTCATTTGAAGATGATTTGTTGATCTGAAACATTTAATTGTACACATTTAATTCATTTTCTCTCATTAGTTCTTAAACCTATTTCTGCCGTAAAAGTCATATAGTATTTTACGGTAAGCCTATTGCAGTGTGCCATTATACTAGCAGTATATTAGTGGCATGATGTAGTTCCCTTCATAAACGGTGTCACTGTCAAATCAACATGATAATGAACCAAAGACGATAACATTAAACAGGTGCATTGGTTCAAACGTTCATTTCCACAATACTTGTGCTGCAGCAACGGTACATGTGACAAACTCTTGCAAGGTGACACCAAGTACCATGTTTTGTTTTTTTGCAGTCATCTACCAATAACCTATGTTATGAAATACATCATTGAAACTTATGGGTTTTCTACATGTTTTTTTTTGTTTGTTGCCTGTGCCGGAGCAGAGGGCATCACTTTAATCAGCCCAACTTGCCCCCCTTATTGTTGAATCTCTGCCCCAATAAACAGTTAAATCCAATACAGGCCTATCAGATGATCGCATTTAACTCTCACAAACATGATACTTTGTACTGTGTTCAACTGATATGGAACTATGGGAAATTGGTTTCCTTGTGGCCATTGTGAGCTAACAGTATGAAAGTGCTCCTCTGCTTTTTTTTAAGGGAATCATCAGTGAATCACTAACAGCCTAAAACATCTATTAATCAATTGAGGTAGATGTCTCGTTTGTTATTGATTGTATATGTCTTATTTTCAGGATCCCATTATCACTATGGCAATGTTGATCCTTTCCCTGGTTCACTGTGCTGTGTTTGCTCTGAGCGGTGCAGCAGGTAACTCACACAGCAAACCAAGAAAACACCTCATCCTCATATGACATCTAAAATGATACAGCTCACATTATATACTGGGAATATGACATTTCTTCATAGTAGTTACATCTCTTTTCGAGAGGATACAAATGTCATGGAAACCCACATGGAACAGAGCCCACCTGCTGGTAAGTGCTCGATGTTGTTACATCGTCTTCAAAGAATGAGCAACTTGTGATGGCTTTTCTGAGTGCGGAACTACAACACCGTGATGGGTGAAACCTGGTGCATGAAGAAATCTGATTTCTCAACTTGTTCAACACAGTGCTTGTGCATTGGTAATGTTAGGCGTCAATGAGTTTGTTCTGATCATGTCTTGCCTCATCACAGAGAAGGTGGAGCGGTTGAGCAGGAGCTCTTTGCCCCCCACCCCCTCGCTGGCTCTAATACGGGGCACTGTGTTTTATGTTTGTCCCTTCCGGGAAGATGTGGATGAATAATGAGGTGCATTTTAACCTGATGCACCCTTGAAATGTTTTGGCGTAGCTATATCAGACTGATCATATAGACATACACCAGGTATCACCAATCACAGTGTTGCAGTTCCACACTGGATTATACGTTGAAAATGCATCCAATTTCTTCTTAACTGACTTGCCTAGTTAAATGAAGGTAAAATATACATTTAAAAAATCCATGTGGCAAGAACACAAAATCCATAGCTGAAATTATTTTGTAGTTAAAAAAAAACAACTTCCATTATGAAATATATATGTGATATTATATCCTGTCCTCTTTGTCTCTAGCGGGACTGTGAGCAATTCAGAGCAAAACTTGCATCCGTCCACACCTCTGAAGAGTGTAGTTTTGTGCAAGAGGTGATCAGACAGAGGACTTTACCCCTGCCTGGATTTGGAGGATCTGATGCTGTTCAGGTAGAATTAGTTTATTTAACTACACAAGTCAGTTAAGAATTCTTATTTAAATTGTAGCCTAGGAACAGTGGGTTAACTTCCTTTTTCTGGGGCAGAGCGGCAGATTTTTACCTTGTCAGCTCGGGGTTTCAATCTTGCAACCTTTTTGGTTACGCGCTCCAGCAGGTGTATCTCACTGATCATCCCTAAAGCCAACACCTCATTTGGCCGCCATTCGTTCCAGTTCTCTGCTGCATGTGACTGGAACGAATTGCAAAAATCACTGAAGTTGGAGACTTTTATCTCCCTCACCAACTTCAAACATCTGCTATCTGAGCAGCTAACTAGTCTATCGGTAAATAGCCCACCCAATTTACCTACCTCATCCCCATACTGTTTATATTTATTTACTTTTCTGCTCTTTTGCACACCAGTATCTCTACCTGTACATGACCATCTGATCATTTATCACTCCAGTGTTAATCTGCAAAATTGTAATTATTCGCCTACCTCCTCATGCCTTTTGCACACAATGTATATAGACTCTTTTTTTTCTTTTTTTTTCTACTGTGTTATTGACTTGTTAATTGTTTACTCCATGTGTAACTCTGTGTTGTCTCTGTTCACACTGCTATGCTTTATCTTGGCCAGGTCGCAGTTGTAAATGAGAACTTGTTCTCAACTAGCCTACCTGGTTAAATAAAGGTGAAATAAAAGTGGCAGTGAGCCATGCATGATGATGAACTGACGAGGTACATTAAATCATACTATGTGAAACCCTTAACACTTATCACCCGATCCTTAAATGACATTCAACTTTATTTATAGTGTGTTTACCACACAGGTGTGACAAGAACGTTAAAAACAAGACTAAATCAGCCATTTTAAGCCCATTTCCATTGCATCAGCAGTACTCTTATGGGACGTCTTCTGCGAGTCTAGCTCGTGCACTTGTAATCAAGTGAAGAGAGCATGTATATCCCTTGTAATCCTCTTCAGTTGAAAAAGGCCGGAATGATGTTCACTGAGAACGTGTAGGTCCATCTGTGTGCTCCAAAAGGACATGTTAAATCTGCCAACTAGACCTTTTGTAATACAGTTTTTTTCATGAAAACTACACAGTATTCTTATAGAATGTGAATATGTGGTGGGCTTATGGTTTTTAGGAATCATAGTCAAGCATGAGGTTTAACTTATTAAGGGGGCTTTTCCGATCATGTAAGTAGGCTCTCGTCAATCTTGTCAGTTATGCTAATCACGTCAAATGCCATTGTGAAATTCTGCCGATAATAAATAATATCCCTAATATTTAGTGTAGATGTCCCGCTGTGGTGTGGGTGCATTTGAAGAGTAGGTACAGTACATTGTAACACTAAGTGCTGTTTTTGGATTAAGTCTTTAAATGCGGTCTTCATTGTTGCACATCAAGATAAGCCAAGCCAATGAAGAGTGGTACAGTATTGGTGATGCAGTGCACTATTGCATCACGAATAATTTACTGTACCCCTCTTGCACTGTTCTCCCCTCAGTGATATATAGACATTCGACCTACAGAGGAGCAGCCATTGTACCATAGGAACCACAAGTAAAAGTGTTTCTGAGCTCGATGGTATAGCAAGCAACTCCACCTGTCTGGCTTGCAGTACAGTCAGGCCACGTTGACACAATAAAGCAAATAATGTAGCTACTAAGAATACCTGCAAATGTTTTAGGTAAAAATTGTAAAAATGCATCCATAAGGAATGATGCTTCACAAGACAAAGACAATATTAATTTCTAATAGATAAATTGTGTCAATATCTCTAACAAAATCTGGGGTAACCATCTGCACAAAATAATATTTGAACGTAAATGTCGATCTACACTTAGGCCCTCGACTATTTCTTTCCACGCTCATCTTTCCACAAGTTGTGAGGTTGTATCTAGCACACCAGGGGGCGACATTGCATAAGGTTGAAATGGATGAATAAATCCCGGTGCTATATTGAAGAGTGTCACTTGTTAGGCTTGGATGGATATCACAGTGAATTTATTTATGAGAATGTTTATAGAAAGGTTAGGCCACTGATTTTACAAGAGACAAATATGTACCATGAAATGCACTGAAATGTTTAGGCCTGTGTAATATAGTGCTGTTTATTTGTTCATTGCATCTTGTACACTACTCATTCATAGCTATGGCCTGAATTGCCAAATAAGCCTACAGAAAAGCAGAAGAAAATCAAGGAGGACTAAGGTTTGAATAAACCTAGGCCAGAGATGGTCTATAATTTTGTAACATGCTTTGCCTAGAACTTTGTCATACACACAGTAACACCATACAAGAAGGCCCTACAGCACGGATCATCAACTAGATTCAGCCGCTGGCCAATTATTTTTTGGAGCGGATGGTCTGGTTTCCGGAACATAATAATACATGATATTTTTAGACTGCATATTGGCCGCAAGAAGCCTAAACAGAGATAGTATTTGACTAAAACATCATTTTCAAACCTTGATTACATTTGGGAACATTGTCCTGCGTAGGGCGCGGTCTTTCGGACTGGACGCTAAAACAGGTGTCCTGACTCTCTGTAGTCATTCAAAATCCCATGGTGCTTATTGTGAGAGTAGGGGTGTTCATCCTGGTGTCATGGCTAAATTCCCAACCTGGCCACATTCCATCATGGCCACCTAATCATCCCCCTCATTCCTAATGGGCATATATCACTCCTCACCCCTCCAACTGATAGCTGATTTGTGGTGAGAGTTCTGGCACAAAAATGGCCACCGTGCATCACTGAGGTGGGTGCTACACATTGATGGTGGATAAGGTGAGTTTCCCCCGTACTATGTAAAGCACTTTGAGTACCTCAGTTGGTAGAAAAGTGCTATATAAATCCAATCAATGATTGGATGAGTATGTGTTCTAAAACTTTTAACCCGTAGCCAGTTTCATCATAGCGCTTGATGGTTTTTGCGACTGCACTTGAAGAAACTTTCAAAGTTCATGAAATTTTCCGCATTGACTGACCTTCATGTCTTAAAGTAATGATGGGCTGTCGTTTCTCTTTGCTTATTTGAGCTGTTCTCACCATAATATGGACTTGGTCTTTTACCAAATAGGGCTATCTTCTGTATACCACCCTTACCTCGTCACAACACAACTGATTGGCTCAAACACATTAAGGAAAGAAATTCCACAAAGGAACTTTAAGATGGCACATCTGTTAATTGAAATGCATTCCAGGTGACTACCTCGTGAAGCTGGTTGAGAGAATGCTAAGAGTGTGCAAAGCTGTCATCAAGGCAAAGGGTGGCTACTTTGAAGAATCTCAATAAAAATAAAATATAAATATTTGCAAACTGGACAGATATATGGCTGTTTCTTTGCAACTCTGCCTAGAAGTACAGCATCCCGGAGGAGCCTCTTCACTGTTGACGTTGCGACTGGTGTTTTGCGGGTACTATTTAATGAAGTTGCCAGTTGAGGACTTGTGAGGCGTCTGTTTCTCAAACTAGACACTGTAATGTACGTACTTGCACTCTTGCTCAGTTGTGCCTCCCAAGTTTGCACTGTTCTGTGAAGGGATTAGTACACAGCGTTGTACGAGATCTTTCGTTTCTTGGCAATTTCTCACAATGGAATAGCCTTCATTTCTCAGAACAAGAATAGACTGACGAGTTTCAGAAGAAAGTTATTTGTTTCTGGCCATTTTGAGCCTGTAATCAAACCCATAAATGCTGATGCTCCAGATACTCAACTAGTCTAAAGAAGGCTATGTCAGCTGTGCTAACATAATTGCAAAAGTGTTTTCTAATGATCAATTAGCCTTTTAAAATGCTAAACTTGGATTATCTAACACAACGTGCCATTGGAACACTGGAGTGATGGTTGCTGATAATGGGCCTCTGAACACCTATGTAGATATTACATTAAGAAAATCAGCCGTTTCCAGTTACAATAGTCATTTACAACATTAACAATGTCTACACGGTATTTCTGATCAATTTGATGTTCTAAGTGACCCCAAAGTTTTGAACGGAGGTGTATATATATATTTAAAAAAATTTGCTCAGAAAACTTGGGGGGCCAAATAAAATGGCCGCCAGTAGGGGAACCTTGCCCTATGTACTCGTTTTTTCCCCAATTACTTTCGGACACCTTCAGTCCTGCAGGCCAGTTCAGTGTTTCTTCACTCAGTATGTAAAGATGTTTTGTGTGGTTACAACCTGAGCATGCGTTTTATTGCTAATGTTTCCCCCCAAAAATATAAAAATAAATATCAGTAAAAGAAGAGCTCGAGTGCCAAAGCTTTTAGAGGATTAAAAACAAACTGGTTTCATCTCCTCGGAAATTCCTCACCGTTTGCACATTACAAGCCTGGGGGCCTCGTTGCACAATCCATCAGTATTGGCTTTGCACGCTGAAGGCTGCTGTCAGCAATGGTGCCAACTGCTTGTCATTCTGTAACTCTGTCAGCACAGGTGTGATGGCACAGCTGTCTACAATATTTCAACCTTTCTCTGTAGTTTTATATAACCTTCTACGAACTACAAACACATTTTTGCCAAGATGCAAAATCAAAGAAAAGGCTTATAGTCAACAAGACCCACCCCCTCAGGTCACAAACAAGTTCGCGGGCAGCACTTTTGACTTGAAGAGGAATGTAAGATTAATGTAGTGAGTGATTAGTAATCAATGAGTAAATAGATGAAACATTGTTGACAGACATGCTTTTCTCTCACACTGCCACACATGTTAGAATTCGCCCACCCGAGGTGATCATATATTGACATTGAATTTAGGCTTTTAGATGTGTCGTCGATGTCCACTTTGTTAAACGGTGAACCCTGGGAGCAACACGGAGCTCCGAGGTTAAGATGACATTGTCAGTCAACACAGTCAAAGCATTTTGAGCTGGGAAACATATCAATCTAAGATCTCTCAATTCCCTTGGAGTTGTGGCTGGTATTGCACTTGCCTGTTACATGGGAACAGGAAATGACCTCTGTTCCACAGCGTTTAAAACACATTTAGCTCCAAGATTCCCGAGTCCTATCAAGGGCACAAAGTGGAATTGTTATTAATGGCACCAGACACGTGCAGACGCACACTCACACACACACACACACACACACACACACACACACACACACACACACACACACACACACACACACACACACACACACACACACACACACACACACACACACACACACACACACACACACACACACACACACACACACACACACACACACACACACACACACACACACACACACACACACACACACTCTCCAATGGAAACCAAATGGTGCAGCATGTGTCTGTGTGATCCACTCTGCTGTTAGGGTCATAGTCTGTGTATTGTGTGTGTGCATGATTGCTTGTGTGTGTGATTGTGTGTGTGTATACGGAGGCACAGGCAGAGCGGGTCCCTAGCCAAACAGTTAGCGAACTGCCATCTGTTTTACCCTCAGAAAACTCACACAGAGAATCCAAGGAGGGAGCAGGGAGGAGGAGACAAAAGATAGAGAAATTCACACGGACTGTTTCACACCCACTGACCCCCTAAAGGGAAACAGCTAATGTGCAGCCAACCTCAGTATGTCAGCTTACCAGCATTATCCATCACTAAGCATTCACTGTGATAGGGAGGGAGAAGGCTTACAGCTGTATGTGAGCCAATTTAACTGTGTGTCTGTGTGTCTGTCTGCCTCTGTCTTTGTGTGTGCGTTTTAATTGGGTTGCAGTCTTTTGAGTGTTTGTGTGTGTATAATGTGTGCATTCCTCTCAGACGTAGGTATGGACCACTCCTCCCTCTACTTGTTCTCCACCTGCTGCCCGATATTCAACTCTCTGGAGGTGATAATCTCCTATCAACTCATCTGCCAACCTGTCAACACACAGGCGACTGTCCCTGTAGCACCTCCTACACCACAGGCTGAGGTACTGCACCCAAAGGAGATGTCACTTGATGGCCATGTTTGAAAGGACCAAAACGGCAACATCGACAGACTTTATGATCAAGATTACGAACATGAGCTATTTGTTCTTTGTGTAGGATTAGGAATAGCCCCTCTTGGGGCTAGGGGGCATAATTTTCCCTTTTGGATAAATAGCGTGCCCAATTTCAACTTCCTGCTACTTCATGCCAGGAATATAAGATATGCATATTATTCATAGATTTGGATAGAAAACACTCTGAAGTTTCTAAAACTGTTTGAATCATGTCTGTGAGTATAACAGAACTTATGTAGCAGGCAAAACCCCAAGGACTAACTGTTCAGAATTATTATTTTTTGTCATTGCCAAGGGACATTGGGGCGGCAGGGTAGCCTAGTGGTTAGAGCGTTGGACTAGTAACCGGAAGGTTGCAAGTTCAAACCCCGGAGCCGACAGCCGACAGTTCTGCCCTTGAACAGGCATTTAACCCACTGTTCTGTTATCGAAAATAAGATTTTGTTCTTAACTGACTTGCCTAGTTAAATAAAGGTAAAATTAAAAAGAATATATATATTTCTTAGGAACCTGTTTTCAGTTCCTACCGCTTCCACTGGATCTCTTTGGAATTTGGTTGAGGTTATTCCTTTGTGCAATGAAGAAGTAGGCCAACTAGGAACTGGGTACACTGTTGAGAGTTGCGCAAGATGTGAAAAGTGGTGCTGGTTTGTTTTCATTCCTGTATTGAACACAGATTGCCCCGTCTACAATTTGATCGATTATTAACGTTTAAAAATACCTAAAATTGTATTACAAAAGTAGTTTGAAATATTTTGGCAAAGTTCATAGGCAACTTTTGAAATATTTTGTAGTGACGTTACATTTTTTTGTAAGGTGTTTTTTTCTGGATCAAACACGCTTTATAAATGGACATTATGGATATATATGGATGGAATTAATCAAACAAAAGGACCAATTGTGATGTTTATGGAACATATTGGAGTGCCAACAGAAGAAGCTCGTCAAAGGTAATGCATGTTTTATATTTCATTTCAGTGTTTTGTGTAGCGCCTGCAGGGTTGAAATATGCTAACCCCTTTGTTTACTGCTGGTGCTATCATCAGATAATAGCTTCTTATGCTTTCGCCGAAAAGCATTTTTAAAATCTGACATGTTGGCTGGATTCACAACGAGTGTAGCTTTAATTGAGTATCTTACATGTGTGATTTAATGAAAGTTTGAATTTTATAGTATTTTATTTGAATCTGGCGCTCTGCATTTTCCCTGGCAATTGGCCAGTTGAGACATTTGCGTCCCGCCTATCCCTAACTAGTTTAAGGGTTAAAATCATGGAAAGTGGTTCAAATTGGATTTGTTCGATAAATCCTTTCTAGCATGGTCAGATATCGTGATGACCAAGAACTCTTTACAAGGAAAAAGTGTTGGTATCATCCTAGCCTGCTTTCATCAGATTTTAGACCTCGGATGTGTCCCAAATGGCACCATATTTCCTTTATAGTGTACTATTTTTGACCAGGGCCCTAGAGTGTCATTTGAGATGCAGACCCAGATGTATGTAATCTCTACTCACTGACATGAATCGATCATGTAAGTGTCCGTGAGGGAGAAAAAGGAAAAACTAGACCCGGCAGCCCTTGAGGACTGTGGTGCGTGACACACCCTGAGCATTGTGTTGCTATGAAAACTAGAACCCTAGCTACCTATTATCCTTAGCAACAGGCTAATCAGCTAGCGACAGGTTTGCACTCATGATAAGCGCTCAAACGCCTCCACTCATTAAGCGAACACAAAGGAAACTCCAGGGTCTCACATTCAATACACTGTTAGCGTATGAGAGTTTGGGTCCGGGTCTTGTTCTGGTTCTGGGGGCTGTTGAACTTAAACAGAGAAGATCCAAGATAGAGTCTGGAGTCAGTCGGACGCCCTGTCACTCTCTTCTCCATGAGGTTGTGCAGGTAAGGCAAGTTTGGGTTCATCTTGAAGGTTCTCTTTTGGGGTCTATGTTGGTGCTTGGATGGTGCATTTTGAGATTGAAGCGTCACTCTGGAACTCTAGGACATCACCACAGACATACAGTAGAGTAATAAAATAAATACTTGAAGTTGCTTTCAGTCGAAACACAAACAAAATTTACCTTCACTGGAGTTTAGTGGTGGAGGGGGGAAGGGTCTTCTCTGCCACTCATCCCAGCTGAAAGAATTATGGAAGTCAATTGTGTAAAATAATGAACTTATCCACATAAGGAGGTAGGCACAAAACCCAAGAACACTTTTTGAAACAGAAGGGGTGCCCCAGGAAATGATCCAATCAGAACAAAGATTAGCATTTTCCGTTTCGAAATGGTTTGCTACGTTGTACTCTACTGAACACAGTTTCTTTAGGAAGCATACCATTGTTGCTTTTCAACTGGAACCGAGGCTTAGTTATATTGCTGTCCACCCGGTGTGTGGAGCCCTCTGAGTCCCCTTCCCCTCTGTCTCAGTGCTGCCTGCGGTGGTATAGGTACTTGATAGTGTTCATAAAGCTCTCTCTACACACGTCACAGTGATGTAGCTCCCCTGCCAAGCCGTGGATGGCCTTTCGGGTGCAGCTTCAGCGCCAAATCAGTGCTGAAGTCACAGGCCGTGCAGAAGGAGGTCTGGCTCGAGGAGGCATCAGTTGGATTGGAACTACAGGCAGCAGGGTTTGTCAACATGGGAGTGTTGAGGAAGCAATACTGTTTTTGATTCTAATTCAGTCTCAATGCTTATCCACGGCTTGGCGGGGGCGCTACATTACTGTGACGTGTGTGGACAGAAATGTTTGAACACTACCAAGTACCTCTACCACCGAGACAGAGGGGAAGGGGACTCAGAGGGCTCCACACATCATGTGGACCGCAATATACCTAGGCCTCTGTTCCAGTGGAAAAACAACAACGGTAGGTACTAGGTAGGCTTCCTAAAGGAGCATGGAGAGCTGTGCTGTGTTCAGTCGAGTACAATGTAGCAAAACATTTTGAAACGGAAACGCAAATCTGTGTTTTCATTGGATAATTTCCTGGGGCACCTCTTTTTTTTAAAAGGTTTTCTCAAGTTTTGCGCCTACTTATTTATGTGGATGAGTTTATTGACTTCCGTAATTCTTTCAGCTGTGGTGAGTGGCAGAGAAGAGACCCCAACCCATCCACCCCTCACCACCATAACTACCTCCATCCTCCCCAACCCATCCACCCCTCACCACCATAACTACCTCCATCCTCCCCAACCCATCCACCCCTCACCACCATAACTACCTCCATCCTCCCCAACCCATCCACCCCTCACCACCATAACTACCTCCATCCTCCCCAACCCTTCCACCCCTCACCACCATAACTACCTCCATCCTCCCCAACCCATCCACCCCTCACCACCATAACTACCTCCATCCTCCCCAACCCATCCACCCCTCACCACCATAACTACCTCCATCCTCCCCAACCCATCCACCCCTCACCACCATAACTACCTCCATCCTCCCCAACCCATCCACCCCTCACCGCCATAACTACCTCCATCCTCCCCAACCCATCCACCCCTCACCACCATAACTACCTCCATCCTCCCCAACCCATCCACCCCTCACCACCATAACTACCTCCATCCTCCCCAACCCATCCACCCCTCACCACCATAACTACCTCCATCCTCCCCAACCCATCCACCCCTCACCACCATAACTACCTCCATCCTCCCCAACCCTTCCACTTCCCTAAGCTGCCGCTTGCGCACCAACATCCAGGCCCACACTGGCCTCAAGCCCTTTAAGTGTGACCTCTGCCCCAAGATGTTCGCTCGGAACAGATTGTCGATGCTCCACTGTAACACCCACAGCGCCCGCAAGCCGGACACCTACCTACCTGCGCTGCGGCAAGAGCACGCTCAAAGACCCACCACCTGCCCCACGAGTCCCAGGACTCCTTCAACCAAGATGGTGGAGTGGTGAAAGAGGAAATGGTCAAGGATGAGGGCATGGAGAAGGGGCACAGTGTGGTCAATGATGGAGACCCAAAGAACCAAAGTACCCAAACAATCTTCGATACAAATGCCGCAATGCTTCCGATGTCCACGCTGCTTCCGATTGTCCTCCCAGGTGCCTGTTCACAGGTATGTCTGGCCATCAATTCAATTCAATTCAATTAGGCCTGAATTCAGTTCAATGCAATTCAACTATATGTACCCCTTAAGGGCAATTACGCCCCTCTCTCTGCCTGCTGAAAAGTGGCCTCTTAGTTGAGGTGTTAAAAAAAAAAAAAAAGGTAATTCCATTGTAACACGGCACAAAACTAGGTTGATTAACGATCGCTCTTCATTCAGACCAGTACAATACTCTACCGCTTTGAGGCAATTAAGAAGGTGTTATCATGGAGCGCACAAGAGCATAATTACATATATCCTTCCCAGTGGTCGTACAATACATTTGAACACAAAGGCAAGGCCTGTGTTCATACATACAGAACCATCAGACTGTACCTTTGACAACATTCTGTATGAATTCATGTGCACTGAGATACGAGGTGACATATGCAACGACGAAATGGGAAAGTGTTCAGTCAATGAGGGAATTCTAGAAGTTATACTCTTATTATTACTAGACGTATGACTCGATGGTTATGCAACATTACTTCCCCCACCATCATGGACAAATTCCAGTCTAATACGACAAGCAAAAGGAATAGATTATAAGTCGATGTACAATTCCTTGCCTGTGGTCAAACGTATTTCAATAGTGATAGGTGTACTCCAATGCCATTCTTTGATTTATCTTGCCCGCGGATATGATTTGACAGTGTAATCACATTGAGTGGACGCGCCATCACATGGCTACACAAGACTGCCGCACACACACACGGACCTACCATTACGTGAATAGCCCCTTAGCAACATGATTGAAGGCCGGGGGTTTCTTTTTTGCTCTTCCCCACCCATCATACACACCAGGGGCGTATTCATTATGGCACAGGGTAGCAAAACTTTTCTTTTTGAAACGGAAAACAAATACATGCCGTTCTTGTTAGACTCCTCCATGTAGTCCCTCCCTGTTTCAGACGTTTTTTCTTCTATTTGGTGCCTATTAAACACAGTCCCAGCACAGTGCCAGGGCCTGCCCACAGCTCTGCCCGAGCAGAAATAACCCCCAACCGACCTCTCACTCAAGAGTTACTGTGTAGGGAGGTGGAAGGAATGACACTGCGCCGCGACTCATTGACTTTCAGTGAGAAGGTTTCTGATGGCGCTGCAGCAACTAGCTAATAGCTAATGACGTCCCTCAACAAAGAGTTGCAGTCTGTTTTGGAATGAGTGCCCAGTAATTAACTGGTCCTGATGATCTCTAAAACTAAGAGCATTGTATTTGGTACAAATCATTCCCTAAGTTATAGGACTGAGCTGAATCTGGTAATGAACGTATGGGCTGTTGTGGAGACTTGGTGTTACCTCAAGAAAGCGGACCGTGTTATATAGAGCCGTTGTTGCATGGAGCTCCCTTCCCTCTCATATTGCTCACATGAAGAGCAAAACCTGGTTTCAAAAAAACAGATAAAGAAACACCTCACAATGCCTCTCCACCATTTGACCTAGACATTTTGTGTGTATGTGTTGATGTGTAGGCTATGTGTGCCGTTTTAAAACGCATGTGGTCCTGTCCTTGAGCTGTTGTCGTCTATTCATGTTCTGTATTATGTCATGGTTCATGTTCTGCGTTGGACCCCAGGAAGAGTAGCTGCTGCTTTTACAACAGCTGATGGGGATCCTAATGAAATACCGACTACCAAATTAGACTGCCTCATCATCCACTAAGACAGTTTACCACAAACACACACAGACAACAACACCGCTTTAATTACACAGCACTGTACTGTATATTCGAGGCAGTGTCAGAGGAAGACCCAGACATTTTTCAAAGACTGCAAGTCTAATGAGTTAAATCATAGTCTGTTCTCTCTGCTACCGCACGGCGAGCGGTACCGGAACGGCAAGTCTAGGTCCAAAAGGCTCCTTAACAGCTTCTAACCGCAAGCCATAAGACTGCTGACCAATTAATCAAATGACCACCCAGACTATTTGCATTGGCACCCCTACCGACCCCGACCTACATGTACAAATGACCTTGACTAACTTGTACTCCCGCACATTGACTCGGTACCATGTTAATATATACTTTTTTTGTTTTTTACTTTAGTTTACTGAGTTAATATTTTCTTCACTCTATTTTCTTAAAACTGCGTTGTTGGTTAAGCATTTCACGGTAACCTGTTGTATTCGGCACGTGATGAATAACATTTAATTTAATTTATACGTGTCATGTCTGTTGCGTTAGTCAACAGAGTCATGACCTGTGGAGCAAAGCTTTAATAGAGCTAGGGTCTATTTTCCTGAATTTCCGCCTGGCTGACGTGCCCAAAGCAAACTCAGTCTGTTGGCGCACAATGAAGGGGACAAGCGCTTACTCATTTGACTTTTCTATTGAACACACTTCTTTCCGTATGAAATATTATAGTTGATTTACATTTTAGGATACTTGAGGATTAAATAGAAATGTAGATTGACTTGATTAAAGTTTAGCGGTAGCTTTTCTGACTCCTTTGTCTGCATGTTGAACGAGTGGATTACTGAAATCGGTGGCGCCAACTAAACAGACTTTTTTGGATATAAAGAAGGATTTTATCTAACAAAACGACCATTCATGTTGTAGCTGGGACCCTTGGGATTGCAAACACATGCTGGCTTATTGTGAATTGCATATAGGACCATGATTAGTGTCAGGAGTATTTCCTGGTCTGGTCATGTGGTAAGGAAAGACTCCTGGCATTATGTTGAATTGGAAATACACTACATGACCAAAAGTATGTGGACACCTGCTCGTCGGAACATCTCATTCCAAAATCATGGGCATTAATATGTAATTGGTCTCCCCTTTTCTGCTACAACAGCCACAATTCTTCTGGTAAGGCTTCCACTAGATGTTGGAACATTGCTGCGGAGACTTGCTTCCATTCAGCCACTAGCATCAGTGAGGTCGGGCACTGATGTTGGGCGATTAAGGTTGGCTCACAGTCGGCGTCCCAATTCATCCCAAAGGTGTTTGATGGGGTTGGTCAGGGCTCTGTGCAGGCCAGTCAAGTTCTTCCACACTGATCTTGACAAACCTTTTCTGTATGGACCTCACTTTGTGCATGGGGGCATTGTCATGCTGGAACAGGAAAGGGCCTTCCCCAAGCTGTTGCCAAAATGTTGGAAGCACAGAATCGTTTAGAATGTCATTGTATGCTGTCGATTTCACCTCACTGGAACTAAGAGGCCTAGCACCGAACCATGAAAAACAGCCCCAGACAATTTTTCCTCCTCCACAAAACCTTAGTTGTCACTATGCATTCGGGCAGGTAGCATTCTCCTGGCATGCCCAGATTTGTCCGTCGGACTGCCAGATGGTGAAGCGTGATTCATCACTCCAGAGAACGCATTTCCACTGCTCCAGAGTCCAATGGCTGTGAGATTTACACCAATCCAGTTGATGCTTGGTATTGCACATGGTGACCTTAGGCTTGTGTGTGAATGCTCGGCCATGGAAATCCATTTCGTAAAGCTCCCGAAGAACAGCTCTTGTGCTGACGTTGCATCCAGAGGCAGTTTGGAACTCGGTAGTGAGTGTTGCAACCGAAGACAGATGTTTTTTACGCGCTACGCGCTTCAGTAGTTGGCGGTCCCGTTCTGTGAGCTTGTGTGCCTACCACCTTGCGGCTGAGCCGTTGTTGCTCCTAGACCTTTCCACTACACAATAACAGCACTTACAGTTAACCGGGGCAGCTCTAACATGGGAGAAATTGAACGTACTGACTTGTTGGAAAGGTTGCATCCTATGAAGGTGCCATGTTGAAAGTCACTGAGCTCTTCAGTAAGGCCATTCTACTGCCAATGTCTGTCTATTGAGATTGCATGGCTGTGTGCTCAATATTATACACCTGTCAGCAACAGGTGTGGCTGAAACAGCCGAATCCACTAATTTGAAGGGGTGTCCACATACTTTTGTAAATATAGCGTAGGTGCTTTTCGCTTGAAATGTTATCTTCATATTTCAAAGTGTCTCTTTTTCCCCGTCAGATACTCTCATATGGGGAAGCAACCACTCACCTGCTCCATCTGTGGTGAACACTTCTTCCACAAGAGCAGCCTGAAGCATCCTCTGACACACCATGCTCAGAGTAATACTAATGGGGTGTGTGTGTGTGTGAGTGTGTGTGAGTGTGTGTGTGTGTGAGTGTGTGTGTGTGTGTGTGTGTGTGTGTGTGTGTGTGTGTGTGTGTGTGTGTGTGTGTGTGTGTGTGTGTGTGTGTGTGTGTGTGTGTGGATTTCCTTACCAGTCTGTGCCCTCAAATCTTGATTTAATCTTTTATCTGCATGGTGTTGATAGCCCTGCGCGATGTCATCTTGTGTGTTTGACTTTGCGTGGGTGGCTCTTCAAGATGCTTGCCTGTTGCTTTGCGTATGCACCCGTATCTACGCCAGCCTCTGTGCCATATGCACCTCCCTACATCTAGTCTGTCTTCTGTTCCCTCGGCTAAGCGATGGATCGTACCCGCACTGATAAAGTCAGCCAGCATTCACATCCATTCATATCCATATGAGCTGTTATCCGCTAACTAAAAGTATGAGAGAAAAGACTTGGAGGAGCAGCAAATCCGAGCGAGGGCATCCCCACTGCCCACAATCCCGTACAACAGCCACCATCCCTGCCGCCCTGTGTCACAACACACAATCCATTTTAATACAGCGCATTGTGCGTTTCACAGGCCGTGACCTGACGATTTTTACGTGATTTATTTTGTTATTTGCTGTCCTTGTTAAATCACGCCGGCTCGGGCCCAGTAAGCGAGGTCGTCGGGGGCAATGTTGCAACACAACTTACAAGGCCTCACGCAGTCACCTCGGTCTTGTGCATATTCCCCCTTTTCACTTTGACTAATGAATTTCCCCACCACCACTTTATTCACCCCTTAATTAATTATGTTGGTGTATCTGGGAGAAGTTGTTGCCTGAATAGACGGAAGATTTTATACCTTCACCTATTTCAATGCATTGACGTCTTTGACCTCTGACCTGAAAGGGCCTCTCCTCCGTGTGGATTCTAAGGTGAGTGATGCGTGGCTGGGGAAGTCCTTACCCTTACCACAGTAATTGCATTGAAAGGGACGGGGCTTGTGGACGTTGGCGCCGGGCAGTGGGTGAGGAGGTGCTCCTCCAGAAGGCAGCCGTGGCGTAGCGCCGTCTGCAGGGGATCATGGGGCAGGAAGGGGGAGGGGTCTGTCCGGCGTGGGACAGTCTGTGGATGTCCAGGCCTTCCTGGGTGACACAGTGGTAGCGGCAGATCTCACAGTTCAGAATCCCTGTGGTCCTCTCTCGCCTTCCGCCTCGGCCATGGCCTCTCCCTCTGTCCTGGCCTCTACCTCTGTCCTGGCCCGTTTCCCTAACAACCAGGCCGATGTCCACCTTTCTTGCACGAAGAAGAAAGTCAGTGAAATTACACGGCACAGGAGAACCCATGTTAAGTGAGCATACGAAGACAACAGGGTTAAGGGTTAAGAAAGCCGTTTACAAACGTTGACATTTCTATGGGTGATAATATTAAAGAACTCTACATCATACAATGACAAGGAACAATTCCAAAGTCCTAATTAAACCAAAAGAGTACACAGGCTAGATCCTAATACAATAAGATGTTATGAAAACACTTCGATTTTTAGGGAGGCAAAATTCCCTGCTGATTCCAGAAATCCTCCAACTGTAATTTCAGAAATACAAGGGAATTTGGGGAAAGTTTCATGATGGTTTCAGCTTGTTTTAAATGTCAACCCAAATGCCAGTTCCAGACAACCAAATTGTCTGTCTTTAGTCCCCTTCAACAGCTTGTTGTGCTGGCGATTTATAGAGAGGAGTATTTGGTAACACTCCAGGCTTTGGGTGTCGAGTATAAAGCTCTTAGCAGCTCATTAGACCCCTATTAATCGTTGAACACTCTGGGCTAGTGTCTAAAAGACATTTTAAGGTTGCTAAGGCCTTGTATTTTTATTTGCAAAGCTTTTCGGTGTTCACATGAACAATAACCTATCAGTTTTATGTACCGATGTGTAGAATTCCTTTTGAAGGAAGTTATGTTTTTGAAGACAACCCTCTAGGATGGTGGTATTCAAAGCGCGGTGGGGTCGGCCCACAAAAAAATAAGAGTACAGATTATTGTATGGGACAATATACAAACGTTTTTGAGAAAGATAATTTGACAAATAGAATTGAGTAAATGTGTTTTTTTTTCTCTTCATTTTTAGAAGATGAAACATAATTAATTGAATTTAAGGACCCCTTTAGGTATCCCACTTTTTTCTGTTAAAATTATTTGATAGCCTCAGTGCAATTACCGCATTGAAACTCACTGAATAACAGATGAATGCATGAAAAAACAGTCACGTGGAAGTATGTTTTGAAGTGTCTGTGAAATATCTGAGAAATATAAGACAGCTCAGGAATATGTATATACCCTAAACTAAAACATAAATGCAAAATGTAAAGTGTTGGTCCCATGTTTCATAAGCTGAAATAAAAGACCTCAAAAATGTTCCATATGCACAAACATATTATTTCTCTCAAATGTTGTGCACAAATGTGTTTTCATCCCTGTTAGTGAGCATTTCTCATTGCCAAGATAATCCATTCACATGAGAGGTGTGGCATATCAAGAAGCTGATTAAACAGCATGATCATTACACTGTTGCACCTTGTGCTGGGGACAATAAAAGGCCATTCTAAAATGCCACACAACACAATGCCACAGATGTCTCAAGTTTTGAGGTAGTGTGCAATTGTGGCATGCTGACTGCAGGAATGTCCACCAGAGCTGTTGCCATAGAGTTTAATGTTAATTTCTCTACCATAAACCGCCTCCAACGTCATTTTAGAGAATTTTGAAGTACGTCCAACTGGGCTCAAAACCGCAGACCACATGTAACCAAGCCAGCCCAGGACCTCCACATCCGGCCTTTTCACCTGCGGGATCGTCTGAGACCAGCCACCCAGACAGATGATGAAACTGGGTTTGCACAACCAAAGAATTTCTGCACAAACTGTCAGAGTCTAATCTGCGTGCCATCTCCTCATGTTTCAGGACGATAATGCACGGCCCCATGTCGCAAGGATCTGTACACGATTCCTGGAAGTTGAAAATGTCCCAGTTCTTCCATGGCCTGCACACACACAAGATATGTCAACCATTGATCATGTTTGGGATGCTCTGGATAAACGTGTACGACAGCGTGTTCCAGTTCCCGTCAATACCCAGCAACAATACCCAGCACAGCCGTTGAAGAGGAGTGGGACAACATTCCACAGGCCTGATCAACTCTAGGTGAAGGAGATGTGTCGCGCTACATGAGGCAAATGGTGGTCACACCAGATACTGACTGGCTTTCTGATCCACACCCCTTCCTTTTTTTTAAAGGTATCCGTGATAAACATATAACTGTATTCCTAGTCATGTGAAATCCATAGATTAGGGCTTAATAAATGTATTTCTTTATATGAACTATAACTTGTTGCATGTCGCATACATTTTTTTGTTCAGTGTACATACAGTGGGGCAAAAAAGTACTTATACTTATTTTCCACCATAATTTGCAAATAAATTCATTAAAAATCATACAATGTGATTTTCTGGATTTTGTTTCTCATTTTGTCTGTCATAGATGAAGTGTACCTATGATCAAAATTACAGGCCTCTCTCATCTTTTTAAGTGGGAGAACTTGCACAATTGGTGGCTGACTAAATACTTTTTTGCCCCACTATATATACATACATTTGTACGTGGAACTACCCTATATTTTCATGAGAAGACACATTTTCGGGATTTCTCCTGGTTTGATAAACACAGCCGTAGCTCTGCCATCCTCGACCACAGATGGGGAAGGCCAACATCGGCGGAAGCTGTGGTTTGAGACACAGCCCATACAAATACAACATCTGATATCTCTAGCTAAACAGGCTGATTTTGACAGGGATTTTGAAATCATTAGCTTTCAAACTGGATTTGACACGGTGCATTCAGAATCAGTTGTATTTCTTTGAATAAAACGCTCTCTCTTTCCATTTCAATGTTCCTCCCTTTTGTAGGGAGATAGCATGGCAGTTGGCCTTAATCTGTCTGTCAAGAGATTTAACGTTTTCTTTGGCAAGACAAATGTAAGCCAATCGCTAAAGTACTTGCTTGACATTATTTGTCTGCATCTATACAGTTGTACTATGTTACCAGTCAACAGGGGCACGTGTTCCCTTTGCTCCGAGTGAGAATTACGAACACGGTGAGCTGAAAGTCTATGAATTACAAAGCCCACTTACGAAAAGTGGGCCCAAGTCCCCAAAGGTAGGTAAACTAGGCCTTGGGTTCAAATAGAGAGAGATTGTTTGGCATGGAGAAGCTATTTGGTGATGTATTTGTGGTAACAAATCCACTGACAGCAGTCGATGTGGTTGCAAGGAATGTGTAAAGGTGGCGACTTTTGGCAGCTGTCTGGGTTAAAGAGGCAGCCAAGCCCTAATGGTGTCAGTCCCAGGCTTAATTCAGAGAATTCTGAGCCCTGGTCAGAGTGGAACTCCAATTGACCCGGGTTTCTTTTTCCAGGAGCATGTCTGCAATGCGGGCAGGTAGACAGTTAAGTCAATGAGACACTTGTACTTCCAAATGAAGCATCAAGCTCTAAGTGCTTTCACTTCCTATGGCTTGTATGGATCGCGGGGGCGTTGTTAAAATTGAATTGCCTCTGTTGAACTGATATTCCTGAGATTAAGGATACAGGTCTTATTTAGTGAGATCATGAATGAATGACTCTAAAGTGCGGACATATTTACCTGTTTCACACTAACGTGCTGACATTTACCTATTTCCCACTAACATTCGGACATGTGTACCTGTTTCATACTTACTTTCTGACATATTTACATGTTTCACACTAACATGCTGACATATTTACCTGTTTCACACTAACATGCTGACGTATTTACCTGTTTCACACTAACATGCTGACATATTTACCTGTTTCACACTAACATGCTGACATATTTACCTGTTTCACACTAACATGCTGACATATTTACATGTTTCACACTGACGTGCTGACGTATTTACTTGTTTCACACTAACATGCTGACATATTTACCTGTTTCACACTAACATGCTGACATATTTACATGTTTCACACTGACGTGCTGACGTATTTACCTGTTTCACACTAACATGCTGACATATTTACCTGTTTCACACTAACATGCTGACATATTTACCTGTTTCACACTAACATGCTGACATATTTACCTGTTTCACACTAACATGCTGACATATTTACCTGTTTCACACTAACATGCTGACATATTTACCTGTTTCACACTAACATGCTGACATATTTACCTGTTTCACACTAACATGCTGACATATTTACCTGTTTCATACTTACTTTCTGACATATTTACATGTTTCACACTAACATGCTGACATATTTACCTGTTTCACACTAACATGCTGACGTATTTACCTGTTTCACACTAACATGCTGACATATTTACCTGTTTCACACTAACATGCTGACATATTTACCTGTTTCACACTGACGTGCTGACATATTTACCTGTTTCATACTAACATGCTGACATATTTACCTGTTTCACACTAAAGTGATCACCCGAAAAACACTGTGATGGTTTCGATATTTTCTTTTCACATTGTCATTTTAAAGCACGGTTCCAGTAACTATGGTGAATGCGTAACCTGGCCAGCTCAGTACAGCTTGGCTTGGTTTGGCTCAGTAGTGTGGAAATCTCTAAAGAGCATTAAAAATAACTATTTTGCTGTGTCTTAATCTGAATGTTCTGAATGTTCAGCAAACGTCAGCAATTCTTGGATACAAGCATTGGTGCCTTGAGACAGGGCATGGTGCATTTGAGACAGGGCATGATGAACTTGAGACAGGGCATGATGAACTTGAGACAGGGCATGGTGCACTTGAGACAGGGCACGATGAACTTGAGACAGGGCATGGTGCACTTGAGACAGGGCACGATGCACTTGAGACAGGGCATGGTGCACTTGAGACAGGGCATGGTGCATTTGAGACAGGGCATGGTGCACTTGAGACAGGGCATGGTGCATTTGAGACAGGGCATGATGCACTTGAGACAGGGCATGGTGCATTTGAGAGATGATGAACTTGAGACAGGGCATGATGAACTTGAGACAGGGCATGATGAACTTGAGACAGGGCATGATGAACTTGAGACAGGGCATGGTGCATTTGAGACAGGGCATGGTGCATTTGAGACAGGGCATGATGAACTTGAGACAGGGCATGGTGCATGAGACAGGGCATGATGCACTTGAGACAGGGCATGGTGCATTTGAGACAGGGCATGATGAACTTGAGACAGGGCATGATGAACTTGAGACAGGGCATGATGAACTTGAGACAGGGCATGATGAACTTGAGACAGGGCATGATGAACTTGAGACAGGGCATGGTGCACTTGAGACAGGGCATGGTGCATTTGAGACAGGGCATGATGAACTTGAGACAGGGCATGATGAACTTGAGACAGGGCATGATGAACTTGAGACAGGGCATGATGAACTTGAGACAGGGCATGATGCACTTGAGACAGGGCATGGTGCACTGAGACAGGGCATGTTGCACTTGAGACAGGGCATGATGCACTTGAGACAGGGCATGGTGCACTGAGACAGGGCATGATGAACTTGAGACAGGGCATGATGAACTTGAGACAGGGCATGGTGCACTTGAGACAGGGCATGGTGCATTTGAGACAGGGCATGATGAACTTGAGACAGGGCATGGTGCACTTGAGACAGGGCATGGTGCACTTGAGACAGGGCATGTTGCACTGAGACAGGGCATGGTGCACTTGAGACAGGGCATGTTGCACTTGAGACAGGGCATGATGAACTTGAGACAGGGCATGGTGCACTTGAGACAGGGCATGATGAACTTGAGACAGGGCATGATGAACTTGAGACAGGGCATGATGAACTTGAGACAGGGCATGATGAACTTGAGACAGGGCATGATGAACTTGAGACAGGGCATGATGAACTTGAGACAGGGCATGATGAACTTGAGACAGGGCATGATGAACTTGAGACAGGGCATGATGAACTTGAGACAGGGCATGATGAACTTGAGACAGGGCATGATGAACTTGAGACAGGGCATGGTGCACTTGAGACAGGGCATGATGAACTTGAGACAGGGCACGATGAACTTGAGAGAGGGCATGGTGAACTTGAGACAGGGCATGATGAACTTGAGACAGGGCATGATGAACTTGAGACAGGGCATGATGAACTTGAGACAGGGCACGATGAACTTGAGAAAGGGCACGATGAACTTGAGACAGGGCACGATGAACTTGAGAGGGCATGGGAACAGACAGGGCATGATGAACTTGAGACAGGGCACGGTGCACTTGAGACAGGGCATGATGAACTTGAGACAGGGCACGATGAACTTGAGAAAGGGCACGATGAACTTGAGACAGGGCATGATGAACTTGAGACAGGGCACGATGAACTTGAGACAGGGCATGATGAACTTGAGACAGGGCAGGAACTTGAGACAGGGCACGATGAACTTGAGACAGGGCATGATGAACTTGAGACAGGGCATGATGAACTTGAGACAGGGCACGATGAACTTGAGACAGGGCATGATGAACTTGAGACAGGGCATGATGAACTTGAGACAGGGCATGATGCACTTGAGACAGGGCATGATGAACTTGAGACAGGGCACGATGAACTTGAGACAGGGCATGATGAACTTGAGACAGGGCATGGTGCACTTGAGACAGGGCATGATGCACTTGCCACTTACTCCACGTGTCTACTAAATTAAGTAGTGAAAGCCTCTAACAACTCTTTCCACTGATTTGTGTGACAGATTTTTGTTGTTGTTGTTGATTGATTAGGATCTCCATTAGCTGACTCCAATGTAGACATCTAGCCTTACTGGGGGTCCCAACACATAACGAAAAATACATTAGAGACAAAAGACTTACAATTGACATACATTTAAAAACATTAACATGTAGTGTGTGTGTGTGATAATTAAATGCATCCACCTGCTGTCCCAGGTCTAAATCAGGCCCAGATTAGAGTGGAACAATGACAAATCGCAGTGGAACTGGCTATGAGGTCCAGAGTTGAGTTTGAGGGATCTAGACGGTGGTGAGACGGAGTGTTTAACCTCCCAAATGTTTGTGCCAAGTCTTGTCACATTTCACGTAACCACTTTGTCCATGTAAACATCAATGTTGCAACTCCTTTTTGACATTTCGGAGCTTCAATGAATCATTGGAGCGTTTAACATTGGACGTTCAGAGTTTATTTCTGCTCAACCGTGCTTTCAGAATTTATATTATGGCTATTCGTCATAGTTACTTCATTTAGTCTTCTTCACACCTCAAATTTGGACGATGACCTAGAGTAGCCACACAAACAAGATAGATTATCTCATCTAGGCAGTACGGTAGTGAAATCTCAGCAATTCATTTTCTCAGACATTTCATATTTCACAATTTGCGTCATGCTAAATACGCCATATCGTGACGCTAATGACAGTTGTTCCCACAAAAGGGGAGGCTTTAACATGTAGACGTGTGAAAACTGGTTTGAGAGGATGTATTCTTCCTGGTTTGAGGGGACATGTCCTTCCTGTTTTGAGAGGGTGTATTCTTCCTGGTTTGAGGGGACATGTCCTTCCTGTTTTGAGAGGATGTATTCTTCCTGGTTTGAGGGGACATTCTCTTCCTGTTCGTCTTTTCTCTGTTGTCTTTAGTCTAGAATCATATCCTCACATTTACAGTCGTACACGCTGTTATTTTCTGCACATAATTCAAGTACTGTGTACCATCTTTTTGACCCGTGTTTCTCCTGGCAAAGCCCCCAATTGCTTGTATTTCTGCCCACCCTGGCCATGACCTATGCCCTCACCACGCGCATGTGGGTCCCAAGTGTGTGCCTCCCAACATCTTCATTCTCATACTGCACCCCCCCATACCTCGACATCACTGTGCTTCATTGCTTCCCTCCCCCTCTCGCTATCCTCCCCTCCGTCTCAATCCTCTTTCACTCTACACTCTCTTATTCACTTTGTTGCTCCCTCAATGCTTCGCTCTCCTGCTCCCTCTCTTCCCTCCTTTCCTCTCTCTCTCTCGCTCACTCACTCATTGATAGTAGAGCGTATGTGACCGGCATGCTGAGAGCCTAATCATTATTCCACAGGCGAGGTATGGCGCCGGGGCTGAATGTCAGTTCTCCTCTTTTCTACCCCCTCTCTCTTTTTCTATCTCTCTCCCTCACCCACTGTTCTCCGGCTTTCTCCTTCGTAGTCTTCCCAACACACCTTTCTGATGTTTTCTCTCTCCCTCTCCCTCTTTCTCTATCGCTCTCTCTGGCTTTCCCCGCCATAGTGTTCTCAGGCTGTGGTGAACAGTGGGACCACACAGACGGGCCCGGAAAGGAGAGGACAGTATGAGTGAACGGGGACGATAAAACACCACAGTTGTTACATGCAGATAAAGGGACTTGGGTAGCGCACTGCCCTTAAGCAGGGGACACTAATGTCAAGCTGTGTGTGTGTGTGTGTGTGTGTGTATGTGTGTGTAGATGTGTGTTAATTTTTTGTATGTGTGTGTAGCTAGACATTTGTATTACATCTAGGCTGACTCTGATCAGTTTTATAGTGTCAATTCTGACGTATTAGATATCCCGGTCATCTATCATCCTTCTGAATATCTAAGCAGCATTAATTTCATGATCGGTCGAGTCTCATCCTTCTGAATATCTAGGCAGCGTTGATTTCATGATCGGTTGTGTCTCATCCTTCTGAATATCTAAGCAGCATTAATTTCATGATCGGTCGAGTCTCATCCTTCTGAATATCTAGGCAGCGTTGATTTCATGATCGGTTGTGTCTCATCCTTCTGAATATCTAGGTAGTATTGATTAATACATTTTTTGTATGTGTGTGTAGCTAGACATTTGTATTACATCTAGGCTGACTCTGATCAGTTTTATAGTTTCAATTCTGACATACTAGATATCCCGGTCATCTATCATCCTTCTGAATATCTAAGCAGCATTGATTTCATGATCAGCCGAGTCTCATCCTTCTGAATATCTAGGCAGCATTGATTTCATGATCGGTCGTGTCTCATCCTGAATATCTAGGCAGCATTGATTTCATGATCGGTCGAGTCTCATTCTTCTGAATATCTAAGCAGCATTGATTTCATGATCGGTCGTGTCTCTTCCTGAATATCTAAGCAGCATTGATTTCATGATCGGTCGTGTCTCATCCTGAATATCTAAGCAGCATTGATTTCATGATCGGTCGTGTCTCATCCTGAATATCTAGGCAGCATTGATTTCATGATCGGTCGAGTCTCATTCTTCTGAATATCTAGGCAGCATTGATTTCATGATCGGTCGAGTCTCATCCTTCTGAAAATATAGGCAGCGTTGATTTCATGATCGGTCGTGTCTCATCCTTCTGAATATCTAGGTAGTATTGATTTCATGATCGGTCGAGTCTCATCCTTCTGAAAATCTAAGTAGTATTGATTTCATGATCGGTCGTGACTCAATTTGTTCTTATTTATTTGGTATAAATTTGCATCACCTCACATTCGATTTCCCCCAATTTATTTCCTCTTTCAGTTGTTCTCATTTTCTCTCGTCCTGATCTCATATAAAGATCTGAAGCTAGCTATGCTCTTTATGTCCATAACGTCCCAGTAAGTGGTTCTCATTTCCTGCTTTATCCTAAGCACCCAGTGGCAGTTACAACATAGAAATACCCTGAATAGTGCCAGACCCAATGAAAATGGATATAGAGATGTGTGCACCATTGATTTAGGGAGCTTTCCATAGCAAATGTGTTATTGTGTTATTGTGCCTGTTTTTGTGTAGTGTAGTGTAGTGTAGTGTAGTGTGTGTGTGTGTGTGTGTGCGTGCGTGTGTGTGTGTGTGTGTGAATGAGTGAGAGAGAGGGGGGAGTGAAGTACCTACACATCATGCCCCAGGGGGACTCTACAAAGAGAGGGAGAGAGGATGAAAGAGGGGAGAAAGGAGGATAAGGGAGGTAAATGTAATGTATTGTGAGGGACGGTACGTAACACTCCTGTAGGGCATAAGGTTTATGAGCCCTGTCTCCCCCTGTGATCAGGCATTCCCTTTCCCTTTATCCTATCCTCACTGGATACACACACACACACACACACACACACACACACACACACACACACACACACGCACACACACACACACACAAACACACACACACACACACACGCCATCCGTGATGGATTTCTTCTCTCACATAACCATCTGCCTTATGTTTTTTTAACCGCAGGTTGAGTCTGTCTGTGTTTGTGTGTGCATGTGTGTGTACACTGTATGCTTGCGTTTGTTACTGTGATTTATAAACATAATATTATGTGCTTTGTAGTGTGTGGATAGAAATGGATATGCCTGTGAGTTTGTGCAGGGAATTTCAGTGTGGTTCTATGTCAGGGTGTTACTAGTAGGAAACAGCATCTCCACCCCGCTGATCCTCAACACTGGGGCCCCACAATGGTGCGTTCTCAGCCCTCTCCTGTACTCCCTGTTCACCCAGGACTGTGTGGCCACGCACGCCTCCAACTCAATCATCAAGTTTGCGGACGACACCACAGTGGTAGGCTTGACTACCAACAACAACGAAAAGGCCTACAGGGAGGAGGTGTGGGCCCTCGGAGTGTGGTGTCAGGAAATGACCTATGTCATTGTGTGGGATAATATCAGGTTCCACCATGCTCAAATGGTGCAAGCATGGTTTCAGGCCCATCCACATTTTACCACCCTGTACTCACCCCCATACTCTCATTTCCTAAAACCCAAATGAAGAAGTTTTCTCCACATGGGGGTGGAAGGTATATGATAGGCGCCCTCGCGAACAAGCCGCCCTTCTCCAGGCCATGGATGACGCATGCAATGACACCACTGCAGACCAGTGTCAGGCCTGGATTTGCCCAAAGAATCTTCCCAAGATGTTTGGCTAATGAAAACATCCATTGTGATGTGGATGAGAACCTGTGGCCAAATCCACAAGACAGAGTTGATGGAAATATAGAAGTACAGTAATCAATCCTTTGTTCAGCTTTTTACAGTAAGCCAGGTGAGGAACACCGCAGTTGATGTTTTACTGTAGTTTATTTCTTTTTTGTAGCTAATTATTTTTGCTCTGATTCAAAAGGAACCTATGAGTTATTTTATTGTATTTCATCAATAAATGTCAGATTTTGTTCAATGATTCCACTGTGTCTGTAGTATTATCTTTACTAGTCCTTTTTCAGTGATGTATTTACATGTAGTACCATAAACAAACATGTATCACATATTTTGTCCTACAATATTTAATGATTGTACTATCAACTACACAGTGAAACTATCGGTATATTGGGTGTGGGTGATCTAAATGAATGTTCCTATGGTATTTCATGATAAATGAGTTATTTGAACCAATGATTCTGCAAGTGCAAGGTTTCTTTAAAGATATGAATGCACAATGCAGTGTTTTGAACATTGGCCAGCCTGTGTTACAAGTGATGACCGTTCTGAGAGAGAGGCGGGCTGATGTTTATTTTATGTTGTGTCCTTGATTGACAGTAGGGGATGAAAGGGTGGCAGCCAGTTGATATTTATCTTGAGAGAGGGAGAGAGAGAGAGAGAGAGAGAGAGAGACGATTGGACTGGAGAGAGCTGAAGAGGTATTGAGGTACAATGAAGAGAGAGAGAGAGAGAGAGCAAGGAGCTTGCTGGTAGTGCTGAATGCAGTCCGTTCCTTCGCTAGCCCCACAGGAAATACAGCGAGCCCAATACTGAGGGACAACAGGACAAGAGGCGTTAGATAGAAAAAAGAGGAGTCAAAAAGAACAGGGGAACAGGGGAACAGTTACACAGCTTTCACTCATCTCCAAATGGACTGGTCTTTATGAAGAAAAGGAGCAACACAGAAGCCCAGAGAGGAGGGGGTCGATTCCTGTCATCTTCTTGTGACAGCCTGTGGAGCCGTAACCGGGGTGTCATTGCGACAGCGTTTGCTCTGCATTTTATTTGAGTGTGTGTATCCGTTTACCTGTCAATAGAGTCTGGAGCTGTGATTGGCTTCATGGAAAGAAAGTGATCTGTCGTTCTGTTTGTAAAAGGGGATTTGGACAGGACGGATTTTGGGGAATTCGGGGAATGCTTAAAGGACACAGACCTGCTAGGGTCATAGTGTCTCTATTGCGCCTGCAACGCGCAACTCTGCTCTTCTCTCCTCTGCTCCTCTCCTCGGCTTTCTCCCTCGTTTCCCCCCCTTCCCCCTCCTCCCATTCTCTCCTTTCGCTCTCTTTTCCCCGGCGCTGGCACACACGCTCGTAATAGCCGTCCGTTTGGCATTTGGCTGAGGGCTCCCTCACTCGCTCTCCGTGGCAGCCGCTAACTGCTGATCTAGCAGGGGCTAACCGTTCGTTCGCCCATGGAAAGGGGACTGAGATGGGTGAGTGTGGGTTTTTCCCTCTCCTCTTTTCTCCCCCTTTTCATCTCCTCCTCCTCCCTCTCTCTCATCCCCGTTCTTATTTCTGTTACATCTTTATCTCGCTGGTCGTTATTTGTCCATTGTTCTCCATCAATCAACCCCCCTTTCCTATATCGACTATGGTCATCCCTCAGCCATTTTATCGCCCCCCTCTGTCTTTCGTTCCCCTCTTTCCCGTTCCCTCGTTTCTTTCGTCAATCATTCCCTCCATCACCCACCCAGCCACCCATCGAGGGTGCATACATACTGTATGAACGAGCCTGGATGTCAACCGCCGTTCAACCGGTCAAAAACCGTCACTCACAGCGAACTCCCCACCCCCGGAATTCCTATTTCTCCACATAATCCCACTCTCTTCTTCCCTCACCCCTACTCAACCTCCATGATTACCCCCAAACCACTAACCACCAGCATCATCTCAGCTCCATAGACTCATATTTTTGGTCAGTGTCTGAAAAGCCATAAGGACTGTAATGGCTGTACGCTAATGCTAACACTAGATGGCACTCGGGGTGACGGGGTCATAATAGCACAAGCTGTGTTCTGTTACTGAGATCACCATCACTCTGTGTGCCTCCGTTGGGTTGCTGCAGCGGGTCTAAACAGCGGGAGGCAGGGTCCTGTTGTCCCGTAGGCTGCAGGCGACATTCTGGAATAGAACACAGCAATGACAAACCAGTGTCTGTTCAATAACGCTATAGCTACACCTCAGGGGGGATGTGTTGAGTTCTCGTGCACATACACACACTTACGTTCGTTCGCGCGCGCACACACACACACACACACACACACACACACACACACACACACACACACACACACACACACACACACACACACACACACACACACACACTGTAACATACCAGCACACACTAATGCATTCACACACACACACACACACACACACACACACACACACACACACACACACACACACACACACACACACACACACACACACACACACACACCCTGACACACATTCTTTAACAAGATGCCTACAACCATGATGCAGAAAGGGGTACAGACACACACACCTACTGCTTTGCCATCTGGCTGTACCACAGGTTTCTCCATTCTGAGACGTAAATGGTGCTTTACCGTATGAAGACACAAAGATGACCCTGTGACTAAAACAACGTGAAGCCTAACGAATAATGACACAAATGAGAGAGAACTGTGATTTACAAACAATGACTCATGGGTTTGGATACAGAAGTCCTAAATTACATTGAAATATTGGAGATGATATCAGAGCAAACCAGCACTTCTTTTGTCTAGGCCTCAATATATAACCCAGATGATGTAAACAGAGATGCTTAGGGGACATTACTCATTTTTAAAAGGCTTGTGATATTTTTTTACCTTTATTTAACTCGGCAAGTCAGTTAAGAACAGATTCTTATTTTCAATGATGGCCTAGGAACAGTGGGTTAACTTGTTCAGGGGCAGAACGACAGATTTTTACCTTGTCAGCTCGGGGGATCCAATCTTGCAACCTTTCGGTTACTAGTCCAACGCTCTAACCACTAGGCTACCCTGCCGCAGTTGAACCTGTATCTTTCCCACTGGAAAGTTGCCCCTAAGCACAGATCCAGGGACAGTTTATGTTTAATCTCTGAGAGGTTTACGGTTAGGGCACGGATAAGGAAAAGCTGATCTGAGATATGCTATTAGGGGCATCCTCCGCCTGTGACCTCTCCATCCAACTAATTTGCCTGCCATCACCATTCACCGTCACACCACATGAACTCCAAACTCCTACTCACCGTACACACCACACACACACTTTCAGTTCTCACACATTCAAACATCTATCTATCTGTCTCCCAGGAGTTGGAAGCATCCACACAAAGAACTCGCTCACAATAGCTACATGCGAGCTGTTGTGCTCTGCAGATGCACTTTCGGCTGGAGTGTTGCAGTGAAGCCGGGTAGCTCCATTTGCTAAGTGCTAAATCAGACTGTAGTTGCTAGTTGGTAGCTACATGCGGAACACAAGAGGCCACTTGACCGCCGTCCCCCGCTAAGGCGTGCAAGCTGTGCGCGTTCGGCTCCCGCTGCCACTGATGGCGTTACGTAAAGGGCGCTAGCGTTAGGCAAATGTTAGTCAAAATGTTGGTAGAATGGTAAAATCTCCAATGTCCATCGCTGTGGCTATACCTTCAAACACGTCCGCCCCCCTCCCTTTCGAACAGCCTCTGCATTTTCTGAAATGAACGCCCTTGGTGGTAATGTATATGATATGAACGCGCTGCTAATGTCATGGCAACAGTGAGGAAACATTTAGACAGCGTACGTTTGCAGCAGTGCGGCCTTTTAAGTACAGAGTGTAAATGTTGATGTTTACAGGGAAAAGACCATAGAGTCCTCCTTGTCTGTGTAAACACTTACTTAGAAGAGCATTCGCTAAATGTACAAAAGTATGTGGACACGCCCTTGATTCGGCTATTTCAGCCACACCCGTTGCTGACGGGTGTTTAAAATTGAGCACACAGCCCTGCAATCCCCATAGACAAAGATTGGCCTTATAGAAGAGCTCAGTGACTTTCAACGTGGCACCGTTAAGAGATTCCACCTTTCCAACATTTTTTTATTTAACTCGGCAAGTCGGTGAAGAACAAATTCTTATTTTCAATGACGGCCGAGGAACAGTGACAGCCTAGGAACCTCGTCTGCTCAGAGGAGTCGATCTTGCAACCTTTCGGTTACTAGGCCAACGCTCTAACCACTAGGCTACCTGCCGCCCTGTCAAGTAGTCAAACAAGTCAATTAGTCAAATTTCTGCCCTGCTCGAGCTGCCCCCCATCAACTGTAAGTGCCGTTATTGTGAAGTGTAAATGTCTAGGAGCAACAATGGCTGAGCTGCGAAGTGATAGGCCAGACAAGCTCACAGAACGGGACCGCAGAGTGCTGAAGCGTGTAGTGGGTAAAAACCGTCTGTCCTCGGTTGCAACACTCACTTCCAAATTTCAGACTGCCTCTGGAAGCAATGTCAGCACAAGAACTGTTTGTTGAGAGCTTCAGGAAATGGGTTTCCATGACTGAGCAACCGCTCACAAACCTAAGATCACCATGTGCAATGGCAACCGTCGACTGGGGGGGGGGGTGTAAAGCTCACCGCCATTGGACTCTGGAGGAGTGGAAACACGTTCTCTGGAGTGATGAATCACGCTTCACCATCTGGCAGTCCGACGGACGAATCTGGGTTTGGCGGCTGCCAGGAGAACCTGCCCGAATGCATAGTGCTGTAAAGTTTGGTGGAGGAGGATTAATGGTCTGGGGCTGTTTTTCATGGTTTGGGCTAGGCCCCTTAGTTCCAGTGAGGAGAAATCTTAACACTACAGCGTACTATGACATTCTAGACAATTCTGTGCTTCCAACTTTGTGGCAACAGTTTGGAGAAGGCCCCTTTCCTGTTTCAGCACGACAATGCCCCCGTGCACAAAGCAAGGTCCAAACAGAAATGGTTTGTCGAGATCCATGTGGATCCATGTGGCCTGCACAGAGCCCTGACCTCAACCCCATCGAACACCTTTGGGATGAATTGGAACACCGGCTGCGATCCAGGCCTAATCGCCCAACATCAGTGCCCCGACCTCGTGAATGCTCTTGTGGTTGAATGGAAGCAAGCCCCTGCAAGTCCCCAGTCACCTGAGCCACGGCGTGTTTACACTGTTACCACCTGGTACACAGTCTCGGACCAGCAGGCTACGAGGATTCTACTACCACTAGACCCATCTGACTGCTGAACAGCTAACTCTAGCTGCCTCCCTGCACAGAACTGCACCTTAGAGACTAGTTTCATCTCAGAGACTATCTGCCCTTTGGAGACTATTTGCACCGACGACCCGCACATCCAACCCTTACACACAAACCCAGCCACATGCACTCAAAACTCACACACAGGCATACACACAGTCAATGCTGCTTTTTCTACAATATTTGTAAGTACGGTCCATTATGACCGTGTAGTACTATGCATTCTACGTCTCATATTGCTCCTATTGCTTGTTGTTCTTGACTTGTTATTGATATTATTGTTATTGACTAATGTGCTGCGTTGTTGAGGGAGTTAGCCCAAAAGCGCTTTGATGCACCCTTTATACCTGCTGTAAACTGCATGAGACATATAATGTTATACTCACATTCATTCCCAAGTTGAACAAATTGTGTCGTTTACCTCGAAAACAAAGTATGATTCAAGTCAGCGGAACCACACATTTAAAATTGGATGAACAATGATAGTTTGCATAAGTACAAAGGTGGCTGTGCCTGCTATACATTTCTTATGAAATTGATGTTGTAATTGAACACTGACAAATAAATAGAATAAGTCACATAAAATGCGGCCTTTTTACAGTGCATTTTCTGGGAGATGGTGAATAATGACTGGGTATACAATACAGTATGATGTTGAAATGCTGAAACGCACTCTCTCTCTGTCTCTCTCTCTGCCTCTCTCTCTGTCTCTCTCTCTGCCTCTCTCTCTGCCTCTCTCTCTGTCTCTCTCTCTGCCTCTCTCTCTGTCTCTCTCTCTGCCTCTCTCTCTGTCTCTCTCTCTGCCTCTCTCTCTGTCTCTCTCTCTGTCTCTCTCTCTGCCTCTCTCTCTGTCTCTCTCTCTGCCTCTCTCTCTGTCTCTCTCTCTTGCTCTTTTTCTCTCTTTCACTACAGATCTCGAATCACTCCTGGAGACCTTTTCACCTGGCGTCCATTTCCTGCCCTGACAAGGACCACACTTCCCTCCATGGGGCCACTCTTCTGTGTGATCACCTCTAGAGTACCCCGCATCCTTCACACCTAAAGACTTTCCATCAAGCTTGCTTCCTTTCGGTGGTGCCATGGCAACCCGTTCCGTTCACAGCCTCAGTGTTTTACTGCCACGTTGAGTGACGAGAGGATTTGGGTAATTTTTTATGTATGATGACAAGTGGATGTGAGAACTAAAAGACAGGAAAACCATTGGTACCCGTGAATTTCCTGCCAAGATGTCTCACACGAGGTGATGCGGCTGTCATGTAGGAAGTGCAGTAATGTATTGGATTCCCGAAAATCCTTTAGTTCCAGATAATCTCGTTTCAACATAAACACTCTTTGTATCCTTCTGTGATCTACAAAGCAGTGGATTCACTCTCACAACCCAGAACTGAGCGATCGTTTGAAATTGCAACTAGGTTAGTATCTGCCCATCTCTTCTCGCATATTCCCATCATTTCACGTATGCTTTAGAGTAGCCTAATTATGTTTGGCTTACTCTAAGAGACTGTGTGAAAATCTTCCAGCCCTCCCGGTGAGAAGTACACCTGAAACAAACAAATTAGAACAACAACAAAAAGGTGTAGATAAGGAAGAGAGAGGTAGAAAGAGAGAGATTAACAAAGATAAGCGTGTCAAGCGGGAGAACAGGTGTAGAGTATCTAAAAGAGAAAAGTGAGAGAGAGGGAGGCTGAGAGTCAGGCTGACATTTTCAGAAGCCCAGTTATAGAGGAGAGGGGAGAGAAAGGAGAGAATCCGCAGGGATGGATAGAGTGGGGGGTCTGGGTAAGGTTCAGGGGGCCATTTCTGTCAGATAGTGGGGTAACGGTGGGATCCCAACCTTTAGACTGAAACCCACCCAGTGTCATTGGCATTCTCTGCACTGCCTTCCTCGCTATTCGTCAGGCGAAGGGGAGAGTGTAAGAGAACAAAAAGAGAGGGGGGGAGTGAAAGAGAGAGCAAAAACGAGTGCTTCTGAATGATTGTACTGTCGCCACAACCGGGGCCAATTAAGAGAATTGCATTATATGCCTTAATCTTGCCAGTCAAGTGGGAGAGATATAGACAGAGAGAGGAAGAGAGAGGGAACCCGAAAGAGAGAGGGGTACAGGTGCCACAGACACATGTCATTATCGCCTTCCTCTTTAATTTAGTTTTTTCTTTTCATCTCGGAACGAGATCCCTTTTGAGGACTGTTCGCCCCGTTCGCCGCAAGGGAAGGCGGGAGAATGAAAGAGTTATTTTTTTCCAATTGAAACAGAACGTTCTTTTTCCTCCCGGCTCTTTTATTTGTTAACAGCACACACTCGTTCATTCTGCCGTCTGTTCATCGCTCCACCAGGGCAGAAAGCTAGATATTTCACCTTCACCTCCGTCTAAATCCCCTTTTTCCACTGCTGTTGGGTATTTTTCACTCCTGTAGAAAATGCATCCTTTTGCACCCTGAGGGAATCATTTCCTATTAAAGAACAAACCCAGGGGTTGGACATTACTCCTATATAGGTTTCCCCCGTAATACACCGTATCACCATATCAAAAAGAATAGACTACTTGGTGAAAAGAAACAGAAAACCCTCCCAAAGCCCAGAGACCCAGTCCCTCACGACACCCCCCAACTCCTTTTTCTTCCTCCCCTCCCTCCCTCCCTCCGCCTTCCCCTCCTCTCGGATCTTACTCCTCTCGCTCCATTCCTTTTATCCGTGGGGGCATCCCACTCCCCGCCGGGACTAAGCCGGCTTGCATCCGCGGGAATCTTTTGATATCGGCTCCTGGTGTCGTCTGATTCATTCTGTGAGTATACCTCTCTTTCCTCTCGCTCTCCCCTCTCAGTTGGTGTGTGAGTGCGCCATTGTGTGTCTACTCTACAGGTACCTTGCCTCCTGTTAAGGCGTCTCTCCCTTCGTTTGATTATAGTGGCGAGCTTGTAGTAATGCTCTCTAGTAAAGGGTAGAACGGTTTAGTCCGTGTGTGTGTTTTTGTGTATGTGTGTGTGATGTATTTACATGTGAGGAAGGCAGTAGTGTTGATGATGAATGATGCACCTGAGGTACTTTGTGCATGATTGTAGATAATTATAAACTGGGTGGTTTGAGCCCTGAATGCTGATTGGCTGAATGCTGTGGTATATCAGACCGTATACCACAGGTATGACAAAACATATATTTTTACTGCTCTAATTAGGTTGGTAATCAGTTTTTAATAGCAATAAGGCAACTCGGGGGTTTGTGATAAATGGCCAATATACCACGGCTAAGGGCTGTGTCCTAGCACTCTGCGTTGAGTCATGCTTAAGAAGAGCCCTTAGCCGTGGTATATTGGCCATATACCACACCCCTTTGGGCCTTATTGCTTAATTATACAGGTATGGTTGTGTCTTCTCTGCAATGTGCTTGTGTTAATTATGTGTGTGTTCATTTTTTCCTTTTATATGTGTTTGATGGAATGTGTTGATTTACAAGCTTTCATTCTGCACTCCCCAAAAATATTTTGGCTGCCCTTCAGTTTTGCTCTATCATATTTTGTGAACATTACACAATCAATTCATGTTTTCTGGCGGAATGTAATCGTCTCTTTTAGAATTTACTTAACTCGGTGGGACTTGATGTGCACCAGATTCATTCATGTAGAAATGAACTGATCAAATTTCGTTTGGTCACAGAGTTTTTTCTTTTTTGGGGACAGAGCTCATTAGAGTAATACCCAGCATGCTTTGCAATCATACATTTGTACCTTTACATTTACATTTTGGTCATTAAGCAGACACTTTTATCGAGAGTGACTTCAGTCAGTGCATTCAACCAAGTTAGATGAACAATCACATGTACAAAGTAAAACGTTTATGTAACCATTACTGAGAATGTTGTTGTAGTTAAACCGATACTTCGGGATTTTGCATGCTAGCAAATACCAATTTCGGGATTTTGCATGCTAGCAGATACCAATAGGCTTCAAGTCATTGTGCTAACACTAATTAGCATTGACCTGTGAAACTAGCGCTAACTTCCTTCACTGGACACAGAGACATAAAAATGGTTTGCACGAGATAATCTGACTCTTGGGAAGTAGATAAATGGAATTGCCAAGATCCTGAAGTATCCCTTTAAACTGGGTCTGTTGGTTGATACGCTGTACCTTCAACCCTGCTGGTTTAGGAGCTGGTAGAAAAGCTCATGGATGAGCAGGAAGCAGATGGGAGTGCAAAGCTCCCTACTTAAATCTTTGTTTGTTGTTAATTTTTTTTTAAAGTTAATAAATGCTTTTTAATTTAGCAGTTAGGATGAATGCAACTCAGAGCTAAAACTGACACAATTGTTTCATTTGGGAGGTACTTCTAATTAGGTCAACATGATTGCCTGAATAGATTGTGTCAATCTGAGGTAATAATTTCTAATTATTATCTCTTAATTCCATAGTGTTTCAATAACACAATTAAATGAAGTAGATCTGTGTCAATCATTTCAATGTAAAAAATAACCTGTTTCCATTAGGTGTAACTACTGTCCAAAATTGAATTGTGTGTGTGTATCAGGATTGGGCTCATTTCGAATTCATGGCAGTCAATTCGGGAAGTGATTTGAATTTAAAATTCAGAAAATTAAAAACATTTGAAACAACTACTTTTCACTTTATTGAGAAGTTGTTGAAAATAAATGTCCTTTTTTTTGGTTTATTGAATTGTAATTTTTGTTTACTTCCTGAATTGACTGCCTTCAATTCGAGTAGATCCCAACCCTGGTGTGTATGTGGCTTCTGATGTACTGTGTGTGCCAAAGCAAGGCCTACACTTTACATGATGTGTACTAAGTGTTTACCACTTCACCAGGCTACTATAGAAAAACATCTTATCATACAGAGTGTGCATAACATCCAAATGTTTAAAAAAAAATGACATGCTAAATAGTCCACGTGGCAGCAGAACTATACTCATACCATACATTGTATTAACCCTGGGATAGTAATTGATGGGGCCACAGAATGTAATTCCACCACATCCAAGGCCTATAGATAGATGGACAATCTGCACCGACTGCATTTCCGAGAAGCACCAAGGACGCTATTTCTGCCAATAAGTAACCGTGGGGTATGTTATGATTAAGATCATTTTTCTTTGTGCTCTTTCAGTCCAACTCCACTGACACCTCTTAGCTCTGCAGAGCTCTGTATATTGTAGAGTGCTAAGACCTCCTCTATCACTGTCCAGGCCACACACTGGGCCTTGTCGATAATTCGAAAGCTATATTGATATTCTGCTTGAACTAGATGGAGGAAAATCACTCCCTTTTACAGTTAATCGCTTAGATGGAAATGGCCTCTTTTTTCACTCCAGACAAAACTCTTACCTGGAAAAGTCAGGGAGTTTGTGCTATAAGAATATAAGAATTGTCAATCTATTATCTATTATTCTGGTTTCAGAGTTGATATTATGCAGTTTGACGCTACGGTGTTGACGCTACGGAGTTGACGCTACGGAGTTGGCGCTACGGAGTTGACGCTACGGAGTTGACGCTACGGAGTTGGCGCTACAGAGTTGACGTTTCAGAATGTATGTTTTTGAGGTCATCTTTTGATGTGTGGGGAATATCAGTCATCAGAAATCAAATGGCTTTATGTTGATTAATAACAGCTGCATAAACTTGGACACGTAATCATTCAGTTATGGTGATTCATGTTAGCGATCAGATTGTTTTGTTAAAATTGGTGAGGATTTCTGTCAGTCACACAGAACACCACTCTATGTTGATTAATTCATAATGATACATGTCAGATCTATCTGGATTCATCTACCCATGCATGTGAAAATGAAGGACGAACCACAATGCAGCCTACATGTCCAATGCTATACAACACGTCTGTGTTTCCAATTGATAAGCAGTGGGTATAAGTCAAGTATGTATATGAACGATATTCAAATTCCAGATTGTGTGTTGCTAGGAATTATCATTTGAATGGGCATCAATGATGTTGTCCTCCAAAAACAATTGAATTGAAGTCCTCTATTCTTCTCAACCTTGGCAACGCGTTCTAAGTACCATCTCACAGGAGACAAAGGGGTCCACATTCGCTGCCAGATAGAAATACACATCACAGACACTTCTGCGAGGGCGCTGAGAGCCGATATCAGTCATAGGAAGTAAGATAGTAGGTTATGATTAGTTAGAGTGATTATATGCCTGGTGGCCTAACATCAGCTGATGAGCACCTTGGCTTGGAGTGTGTGCAGCACTGAACTCATGTCTCTGAGCTGAGCTGCTTAGTCAATGCGGCTCGCTGGAGCGGGGCGCTGCTTCTACTGTGGCACGTTGCTGGCTTGTCAGGCTCTGCAGCCAAGCCACACAGCTCAGCACATGCTGCACACACTGCCACTAGAAACACACACACGCACGCACAGATGCACACGCACACACGAAGAAGCACTGTCCAGCTGTATGGAAGGCGGAGGACTTTGGGTCAAAGCATGTCCTCGTGGGACAGCCTCAGCTGGGTTTTGTCGCCATGCTATTGGTGGATCGGATCGTGCCATTTTGTTAGCAATTTGTCACATAGTTGATGTCGGCAGTAAAGGATGTCCCAGTCGGCCAGTGGCAGAAGTGACAAATATAGAGTTCTAGAGCCTTCCTATGTGCTGGGATGTCAGCATTGCAGTCAAATCGAGAAGTGGGGACTAAAAACGCATTCCCATGGTGTCCTCTTCTATTGCTGCGGAGTCCATCTTTGTTGACACCTTTGGAATTTTGAAATCCTCCTGACCTCTCTTACAGACAATGAGGTAGAACTACCTTTTTCATGTAATAATTTACGCATCAAAGATCATCCTTTGGCATTTTCTTCAGAATGGGCTAGCGACAAAAAGTTTAAAGGCCCAATGCAGCCGTTTTTATCTCAATATCAAATCATTTCTGGGATAATAAATTAAGCACTTTACTGTGATTTCTCAAGCAAGAATTTTGCTAGGACTGTCTGGGAGTGGTCTGAGTGGGGAGGGTAAAACTGAAAACGAGGGTTTGGAACTCTCTTGGTCTATTAACTTATTCATCGCCTAGTGATGTCACCAGGCAGGCCAAAACTCCACCCCACCCAAAACAGGGTGAATTTTCAGGCGGTCTTTTCAAACCGCTCTTACACTAAAAGGGCATTATCATAATTTTTACAATTTCAAAGTATTATTCCAACCTCATAGTGTGGAAATATATGTAAAACACAGGAAATCACATTTTTGTCTGCACTGGGCCTTTAAGAGATGGATTCGAAAAGACTACAATTAGTCTTTTCACACTAAGGGGTGTAAATGTGTATTCAAATGAGTCATTCCTCATATTTAAATGGTATTACCCAGAGCAAATTGACAATAAACCAGCGTATTCATATTTTGAGATGTGCAGCTTTGTCAAGGACTTTGTTTGGGAAGGTTGCGGTTCAGTCAGTGCCTGGTTATGTGGTTGATTATTGTTGAAAAGATTGCTGATCTGCAATTGTCACATCTTTGTGTAAAATATCCAGATTTTTCTTAGCTTACCTGTGTGTTGGGTGCTGTAGAGTGGAATGAATCAATCAAAAGGATTGGTAGAATAAAGAAAACACATTTGGAATAGAACAGTTGTCATAGTTACCTTTGTAGGTATAGAAAAATGTCAAGCTTTATTAGGGAATCATACAAAAAAACAGCTATTCACTTACCTCTGATTCCAGTAATATTCAGTGACAACAAAAGCCTAATCGTGAGTGTGCAAAAGTGGTGCAGGTAGCCTTCACAGGGTCCTTCCATCAGCATTGGCCAAGCATCAATGTCTCAATGTGGTAGCAAGACCATTACTTAGTAAACATCTCTAACATTCACTGACAAGGGACAGTTCACCCACAAGGTATAATGGCTAACCAGCTAGTTAATGACATCAGTGTTCACCACCAAACAGATGTTCGTTCGTCCACTAACTCTGTTCTACTGACAAGGTCTCTACTAACTAAGAAGGGTTGCCATTTGGCGGCTACAGACCGTTTCAGTAATGACATCGCCACCCGGTAATGAGGTAGCTTCTGGACATCAGATGGCAGTTACTAACCTCAATTTTGACTTCAAATAAGACTTGAACTCCGACTTAGCTGTTCCACTGTTCATACCGGACCCTATTCCTTTGTTCCATGGGCTACTAAAACGCTGCATGCGTAGAGACGGGAGACGAGATGTAGTCCTGGTGAAATTGAGGCGAAGAGGAAACCAAACGGCGCTCCTATCTGTTTTATATGCAAATGTCCGGTCACTCGAGAATAAGATGGATGAGCTTCGTTTCGAGAGTCTCGTATCAGAAAGACTTTAAGAGCTGCAATATTATAGGTCTTACTGAAACGTGGCTGGAGGGTGGCACTATGCACGTGGTACTCGGTGGATTGTCCATGCAGCTTCAGGATCATGAAAGTATGAAGGGAATCTCGAGCTTTTGCTCATCTGATATAGAAAACCTCATGGTAGGTTGTAGACACTTATTTATCAAGAGAGTTCTCATCCGTAATTATCACAGCTGTCTACAAGCCAACACAACGATGGACGCTAAAACTGTAGACCTCTTAATCTACCGAAAGAAACGCTTACTAGGTCTTCCCTCGCCCCTTATTTGGCAAATCTGACCATGACTCCATTCTCCCGCTTCCTGTTTACACGCAAAAGCTCAAACAGGAAGTACCAGTAATGCACTCAATACGGAAGTGGTTGGATTAAGCAGAAGCGAGGCTACAAGACTATTTTGGTGGTACTGTACAGACTGGGCTATGTTCCAGGATTCATCCGATAGCATTGACCACAACAGTCATAGGCTTCATCAATAAGTGCATTGACAATGTAATCCCCACGGTGACTATAAGAATGTATCCAAAGCAAAAACCATGCATTACAAGCAATATCCGTGCTGAGCTAAAGGCTAGAGTTACCTTTTCCAAGGAACGGGACACGGACATGGATGCATACAAAAAAGCCTGCTACAACCTCCGTGACATCAAACATGCAAGAGTACAATATCATCTCAGACACCCTAGACCCACTCCAATTCGCATACTGTCTCAACAGATGACACAATCTCAATTGTACTTCACACTGCTCTCTCCCACCTGGACAAGAGGGGAAATAATTACATGAGAATTCTGTTCATAGACAACACCTCAGTGTTAAAAACACCATAGTATCCAAGCTCATCACCAAGCTAGGGACCCTGGGACAGAAATTCTGGACTTCCTGATGAGCCAGCCCGATGTGGTGAGGGTAGGCAACAACACCTCCACCATGCTGACTCTCAACACGGGAGCCCTTCAGGGGTGTGTGCTTAGTCCCCTCTTGAATTCCCTGTTCACCCACGACTGCGTGGCCACTTACGACTCCAACACCATCATCACGTTTTCTGACAACCCGACGGTATACGGTGATGAGTCAGCCTACAGGGATGTCTGAGACTTAGCAGTTTGGTGCCAACAACAACCTTCTCCTAAATGTCAGTAAAACCAAGGAGCTAATTGTGGATTATAGGAGAAAGAGGGGAAAGCACACCCCATACACACTGATGTGGCTATTGTGGAGTGGGTCGAGAGCTTCAAGTTCCTTGGCATCCACACACACCTGCACAGTCTTGAAAAGGGCACGGCAGTGCCTCGTCCCCCTCAGGAGGCGGAAAAGAGTTGGCATGTGCACTCGTATCCTCAAAATGTTTTACAGCTGAACCTTTTAGAGCATCTTGATGGGCTGCATCCCCACTCGGTATGGCAAATGCACCGCCCATGCCTGCAAAGCGCTACAGAGGGTGGTGCGAACAGCCCAGTGCATCACTGGGGCTGAGCTCTCTGCCATCCAGGATCTCTATATCAGGTAGTATCAGAAGAAGGCATGAAAATGTGTTAAAGACTCCAGCCACCAAAGCCATAGACTGTTCACCAACAGGCTCCGAGACAGCTTCTACCCCCAAGCCATAAGACTGCTAAATAGTCTGCTAAATAGTAAAGGAATGGTACCTGAACTATCTGACCTGACGCTATCTTGCACTGATCCTATGCACACTCACTAGACTAAATATACACACTCACACACGCTACATTGACACCCACACAAAACCCACACACACATTCACATACACTACACATGCACACACACACACATATCGCCACAACCCAAACACACAATCATACACACACACACTTATTACACTTATCATTTGCTGCTGCTACTCTGTTCTTTATTTTACTCATATTATTATTATCTATCTTGGTGCCTAGTCACTTTACCCTGCCTTCATGTACATATCTACCTCAAATACCTCGTACCTCTGCACATTGATCTGGTACTGGTACTGTAATTAGCTCCATTCTTGTGTGTTTTATTTTATTCTTACGGTAAAGTCAACACCCGTTTTATTTGGCGCTTGTGACTCAAACATTGAAAAGGCACTCGCAGGTCTGAGCTATCCTGCTCCACCCACATCCGTTCAACGCATTGACTGGGGTTGGAGACGAGGGGAAAATAAACGTGTTGCCAAATATAGCCATGTGCATTTCACAAGTATTCTAATCAAATGTGTTCATAAAACGTATTAAAAACACGTCCGTAAACCCACGATGAGGACATCGACCGGTCGAGTAAGTTTCCATAAATCATTGGGTACAGTTGCAAGAAAAAAAATGTCAGATCGGCTGAAGTGGTGGCAAATCGGTACATGTGACAAATAAAATTGGATTTGATTGGATTAGCTCTTTGCCTTTGTTATCGGTCAGCTGGAAGGGCCTTGGACTCTTCAATTACGAACAGATTTCCCAAGGCTCTGCCAGGCCGTCCCACACTCATCATTACTGGCCTTGGGAAAGCATTCATCTCTATGGGCCGAAAGTACTGGAGAAAAAAATCAATGGCCGTCTCCCAATAGATTTAATGACTCCTTTTGCTTGTCGGCTTTACTTTAGGACCACTGGTTGGGGAAGGTAACAGACAGGCTTCTCCCACCATATTGTGCTCAAGTATGAGGCACTGTGAGACCTGAGTTCATGAAAGAACATGAGGAGTAAAGAGAGCTGTTTTAAACTATTGGAGCACAGCCAATGCCTTCGGGCTAATGTATTTTCGTCCGGCATACTTGTCCAGCCAGACCCCGTGCATATGAAAGAGAGATGAGCTATGCATCAAATACATGCCAAATAAATGGATCATCAATAAGGACCAAACTTGGGTTAAAATACAAGTTTATTTGAGTATGTGTTTTTTAAATAATTATTTTCTGTGTATTTGAGTATTTTCGAATAGTGTGGCCTGAATCAACTACTTTTGTAAGGAGTGCGAATCTGGTGGCAGGGAAGTCAGACGCAGGAAAGCAGAACTTGATAATAGCCGGAGCAGTTTAATAGTAAAACCAACGGCATAAGAAATACAAAGTATGGGCACAATATCCTGACGCGCACCAGTCAAACAAGGAGAGGCTTCGTCTTCGGGAGACGTCGTGACAGTATCTATTTTCAAACAACTTCTTATGAATAGCTTACTACAGTAGCCTTTTCAAATACTTATTTCAATTACAACGTTCAAATACCTGGGCTAAATGCATGGGAGTGTATTTGAATTATTGTATTTGAGTATTTTCAAATACTTTCCAATATTCAACTGTCTTTTCAAATACAAAATATCTTAATACTTACTCCCAAATGTCTTTAAAAGTAATGAAATACCCTATTTGAACCCAGGACTGATAAGGATAAGGACGCCAATGGAGTCCGACACATATTTACATACATTTAAAAACATTAACATACGTGTGTGTGTATGTGTGTGTGTGTGTGTGTGTGTGTGTGTGTGTGTGTGTGTGTGTGTGCATCTATCAGTTACGCATACATGTCGTTACTTATACACAACAAATACAAATAGGTCACATGAGGGAGACGGTTTGTGCCGTGAGGTGTTGCTTTATTTGTTTTTTGAAACCAGGTTTGCTGTTCACTTGCACTATATAAGACGGAAGGTCATTCCATGCACTCATGGCTCTGTATAATACTGTGCTTTACTTGAATTTGTTCTGGACCTGGGGACTGTGAAAAGACCCCTGGTGGAATGTCTGGTGGGGTAAGTGTGTGAGTCAGTGCTGTGTGTAAGTTGACTAGGCAAACAATTTGGAATTTCCAACACATTAATGTTTCTTATAAAAAACAGGAAGTCACGCAGTCAGTCTTTCCTCAACTCTCAGCCAAGAGAGACTGGCATGCGTAGTATTTATAGTATTGCAAACATCAAACTTTTGTTTCATTCTACATTATTTATGCATGAGTATGATGGCTCACTGTTCATTGTTGGCATTTCCTGCCTAAGTTTGCACACTTTGTCAATGAAGTAATTATTAAAATAATTGGAAACATCAAATGGTTTGGTGATGAATAAGCCATCTGATTCGCGAAAAGATGGAGTTTAATTTGTCTTTCTGCCTATCTTGGCTTCATAATACAGTTTCATCTTCTTTTTGTTGTTTCGTCACATCATTTCTAAATTCATGGTGAGTCAGTCAGTCAGATGTGCAGCCAGACTAAGTAGCCGCTCCTTCTGCCCCATCTCTTTCAACCATACAGTTTTTCAAATTTCTCATCAATCCATGGAGCCGTAACAGTTCTAACAGTCAGTTTCAAATCAAATTTTATTGGTCACATACAAGTGTTTAGCAAATCAAATCAAATCAAATTTTATTTGTCACATACACATGGTTAGCAGATGTTAATGCGAGTGTAGTGAAATGCTTGTGCTTCTAGTTCCGACAATGCAGTAATAACCAACAAGTAATCTAACTAACAATTCCAAAACTACTGTCTTATACACAGTGTAAGGGGATAAAGAATATGTACATAAGGATATATGAATGAGTGATGGTACAGAGCAGCATAGGCAAGATACAGTAGATGGTGTCGAGTACAGTATATACATATGAGATGAGTATGTAAACAAAGTGGCATAGTTAAAGTGGCTAGTGATACATGTATTATATAAGGATGCAGTCGATGATATAGAGTACAGTATATACGTATGCATATGAGATGAATAATGTAGGGTAAGTAACATTATATAAGGTAGCATTGTTTAAAGTGGCTAGTGATATATTTACATCATTTCCCATCAATTCCCATTATTAAAGTGGCTGGAGTTGAGTCAGTGTCAGTGTCAGTGTGTTGGCAGCAGCCACTCAATGTTAGTGGTGGCTATTTAACAGTCTGATGGCCTTGAGATAGAAGCTGTTTTTCAGTCTCTGTCCCAGCTTTGATGCACCTGTACTGACCTCGCCTTCTGGATAATAGCGGGGTGAAGAGGTAGTGGCTCGGGTGGTTGCTGTCCTTGATGATCTTTTGGCCTTAGTGTGACATCGGGTGCTAACCCTAACCCTGTGGTTGCGGACGGTTGCCGTACCAGGCAGTGATACAGCCCGACAGGATGCTCTCAAATGTGCATCTGTAAAGGTTTGTGAGGGTTTTAGGTGCCAAGCCACATTTCTTCAGCCTCCCGAGGTTCAAGAGGAGCTGTTGCGCCTTCTTCATCACACTCCCAGGGCCCTCAACTCCTCCCTGTAGGCTGTCTCGTCATTGTTGGTGATCAGGCCTACTACTGTTGTGTCGTCTGCAAACTTGATGATTGAGTTGGAGGCGTGCATGGCCACGCAGTCATGGGTGAACAAGGAGTACAGGAGGGGGCTGAGCACGCATCCTTGTGGGGCGCCAGTGTTGAGGATCAGCGAAGTGGAGGTGTTGTTTCATTCCTTCAGTCAATCAGGAAGTCCAAGACCCAGTTGTACAGGGCGGGGTTCAGACCCATGGCCTCGAGCTTAATGATGAGCTTGGAAGGTACTATGGTGCTGAAAGCTGAGCTATAGTCAATGAACACCATTCTTACGTATATATTTCTCTTGTCCAGATGGGATAGAGCAGTGAGCAGTGCAATGGCGATTGCGTCATCTGTGGATCTATTGGGGCGGTAAGCAAATTGAAGTGGGTCTAGGGTTTTGGGCAAGGTAGAGGTGATATGATCCTTGATTAGTCTCTCAAAGCACTTCATGATGACAGAAGAGAGTGCTACAGGGTGATAATAATTTAGTTCAGTGACCTTTGCTTTCTTGGGTACAGGAACAATGGTGGACATCTTGAAGCATGTGGGGACAACAGACTAGAATAGGGAGAGATTAAATATGTCTGTAAACACACCAGCCAGCTGGTCCACACATGCTCTGAGGTCGCGGCTAAGGATGCCATCTGGGCCGGCAGCCTTGCGAGGGTTAACACACTTAAACATCTTACTCACGTCGGCCATGGAGAAGGAGAGCCCACAGTCCTTGGTAGTGGGCTGTGTGTTATCCTCAAAGGGGGCCAACAAAGGTTTTTTCGATTGTCCGGAAGCAAGACGTCGGTGTCCATGACGTGGCTGGTTTTCCGTTTGTAGTCCGTGATTGTCTGTAAACCCTGCCACATATGTCTCGTGTCTGAGTCGTTGGATTACGACTCCATTTGTCTCTATACTGACATTTTGCCTGTTTGATTGCCTTACGGCAGGAATAACTACATTGTTTGTATTAGGTCATATTCACAGTCACCTTGCCATGGTTAAATGCGATGGTTTGCGCTTTCAGTTTTGCGTGAATGCTGCCATCTATCCACGGTTTCTGGTTAGGGTAGGTTTTAATAGTCACAGTGGGTTCAACATCTCCTACAACACTTCCTGATAAACTCAATCACCGTATCTGTGTATTCGTCTATTTTGTTCTCGGAGGCTACCAGGAACATATCCCAGTCCGCGTCATCAAAAGCAATTTTAAAGCATGGATTCCGATTGGTCAGACCAGCGTTGAATAGTCCTTAGCATGGGTACTTCCTGTTTGAATTTCTGCCTATAGGAAGGCAGGAGCAAAATGCAGTCGTGATCTGATTTGCCGAAGGGAAGGTGGCGGAGGGCCTTGTAGGCATCCCGGAAGTTGGAGTAGCAGTGGTTGAGTGTTTTAGCAGCACAAGTACTACAGTCAATGTGTTGATAGAATTTCGGGAACGATTTCCTCAAATTTGCTTTGTTAAAATCTCCAGCTACAATTAATGCAGCCTCAGGTAATGCAGCCTCAGGATATGTGGTTTCCAGTTTGCATAAAGTCCAGTGAAGTTCTTTGAGGGCCGTCGTGGTATTGGCTTGAGGGGGTTATACACACGACTGCGACTATAACCGAAGAGAATTCTCTTGGGAGGTAATACGGTCGGCATTTGATTGTGAGGTATTCTAGGTCGGGTGAACAAAAGGACTTGAGTTACTTTATGTTATCACAATCACACCATAAGTAGTTAATCATGACATATACACCCCTGCCCTTCTTCTTCCTGGAGAGATATTTATTATTGTCTGCGCAATAAACTGGCTAAACGGACTCAGACAGTATATCCCGAGAGAGCCATGTTTTCGTGAAACAGAGTATGTTACAATCCCTGATGTCTCTCTGGAAGGAAATCCTCGCCCTTAGCTCATCAACTTTATTTTCAGAGACTGAACATTAGCGAGTAATATACTCGGAAGCGGTGGGGGTTGTGTGCGCCACCTGAGTCGGACTAAAACTCCACTCCGAGTACCTCTTTTCCGCCGGCGGTGTTTTGGAACAGCCTCTGGAATCAGTTCAATTGCCTCTTATGGCCTCTTATTGCCTCAGCTTTTGGAACTTTGGCATTCCTGGATATAGCTGGCCAGTATATTGTGATCAATATGTCCAATGGGTATGGATACAGCTTTAGAACAAAGTTCTACAGTATTAGTAAAAATGTGATCAATACATGTTGATGACCTTGTTCCTGTAGTGTTTGTAAACACCCTGGTAGGTTGATTAGTAACCTGATCCAGATTACAGGCAATGGTTACAGTGAGAAGCTTCCTCTTGAGCGGAAAGCTTGATGAAAACCAGGTCCCTTAGAAAGTAGACCTCTCTGTTTACATCACATACACTTTCAAGCATTTCACACATATTATTTAGATACTGACTGTTAGCACTTGGTGGCCTATAACAACACCCCAAAATAAATGGTTTTAGATGTGCCAGGTGAACCTGCAACCACAACACTTCAATAACACTTGAAATAAGATTTTCTCTAATCATTACAGGGATATGGCTCTAAATATATACAGCAACACCTCCCCCATAAGCATTCCTGTCTCTTCTATAGATGTTATATCCTTGTATTGCTACTGCTGTATCATCAAATGAATTATCTAAGTGAGTCTCGGAAATGGCTAGTATATGAACCTTATCTGATGTTAGCAAGTTATTGATTTCATGAACCTTATTTCTAAGGCTGCATATATTACTATAGGCTATTTGTAGCCCTTTCCTGGGTAGCTTAACAGAGATAAACATAATATGGGAAATCGCAAACAAAGCCAAAGAAAAATATATACATTCAGCAGTCCATTAATCAGTTGGTGTGTGTAAGTGTGTGTGTGCTGTGGGGTTGAAGCTACGAATCCACAGGCTTAGCTCTCTCATCCCTTCCAGGCTTTTGGGAGGGAGGGTGAAAAATAAGCATGTCATAGCAGATGTAAGCAATGTCCCTACGCGATCTGGCAGCTTTCATGGCTGGGATAAGTTTTTTCCTCTTCTGACGCACAGCTTCAGGATAGTCCTCGTTGAGGAAGTTGTACCTTCCTCTCAAGTTCTTGGCTCTTCCGGAACCGCTACAGTACCTTGTCCTTGAACCTCAGGAACTTGACCACTATCGGACTGGGCCTGTCACCTGGGCCAGTGGTGAGTTTTCGAGTCATGTGAGCTCGCTCCACCTCAATCTTCCGTTTCTCCGAGACCATTTCCCTCACTTTGCCCTCAGACTCCGACCAGGTCTCGTGTGGAGATTCTGCAATTCCGTCCACAACAACGTTGTTCTGTCTTGACTGTCCCTAGAGATAATCTGATTTCTCATACAGATCTGTCTTTTCTCAATGACTTACCAATTGCAGTCCTCTTGCCATTCCCATGTTTAAACTCATTGAATTGAATTGAATTTATTTTGGGTAACGGACATATACAACGAACTGTACAATGTGGACCCAGAGGATATCACTTGAAAGTATTAATTAAAACACTTGTTTCCACAGTGGTCCTCGATGGTAAAAACAATAACACACACAATGATTAAAAGGCAAGACAAATTTACAAACAACCATAAATACATTCATTTACACTGACATCCTAGAAAGTGACACTATTCACTGCACTTTTCCCGAACCTTAAAAGGTGCATTTATACGGAGACTTGATTACACACAGGTGGATTGTATTTATCATCATTAGTCATTTAGGTCAACATTGGATCATTCAGAGATCCTCACTGAACTTCTGGAGAGAGAGTTTTCTGCACTGAAAGTAAAGGGGCTGAATAATTTTGCACGCCCAATTTTTCAGTTTTTGATTTGTTAAAAAAGTTTGAAATATCCAATAAATGTCGTTCCAATTCATGATTGTGTCCCACTTGTTGTTGATTCTTCACAAAAAAAATACAGTTTTATATCTTTATGTTTGAAGCCTGAAATGTGGCAAAAGGTCGCAAAGTTCAAGGGGGCCGAATACTTTCGCAAGGCACTGTAGCAACGTAGGTTACGCGATTCCTCCTAGCAGTTCCAGACAGGGCAGGATGCAGGGGAGATTGGAAACAACAACAACAAACAGCAGGGTTCTAGACAGCCACAAGCCACTATGGCTAATAAAATCCAGCTAGCTTGATAGGCAGCTAGCTAAGAAGAAAAGTGTTGCCACATTTTTCGTCACAGTAACCAGGTTTCCATCCAACCTTTTTATGCAAGTAATGCACATGTCGGATAAAATATGTCATGACGGGCCAGAGTTTTTTCTATTTAACCTAAGAACAAATTATTATTTACAATGACGGCCTACCCCTGCCAAACCCTAACCCGGACGATGCTGGGCCAATTGTGCGCTGCCCTATGGGACTCCCAATCACGGCCGGTTGTGATACAGCCTGGAATCAAACCAGGGTCTGTAGTGATGCTTCTAGCACGGAGATGCAGTGCCTTAGACCGCTGTGCCACTTGGGAGTGGATGGAAACGGCAAATATGCCAGTCAACTTTCAAAATGTCGACAAAACAGGATACTCTAGACAAGGTGGGATATTTTTGTGTGGGGGCGGTAGGGTAGCCTAGTGGTTAGAGTGTTGGACTAGTAACCGGAAGGTTGCAAGTTCAAATCCCCTAGCTGACAAGATACAAATCTGTTGTTCTGCCCCTGAACAGGCAGTTAACCCACAGTTCCTAGGCTGTCATTGAAAATAAGAATTTGTTCTTAACTGACTTGCCTAGTTAAATAAAGGTAAAAAATATGTATATATATTTTTGTGTCAGTAAAATGTATAATGCTAGAAATGGCGGTGGAAACGTGCTTATGCGCAAACATTGATATAATAACCATCAAACGAGATTCAATAAGTTCTGATAAGATTCACAGGGGGGTGAAAGTGCACGGTGGTGAGCTTGATACTCCTTTCCACGGAATATTTATTTATTTTCTGTGACATGCTGTTTAAAAATACCCGCACTGTATCTGTGAGCTGTTGTCTAGAGCGCACATGCCAACTGTCAAGTGGGCAGATTTGCTATGTAACGCACATTTTGTTTGTGTGACAAAACCATCAGTACAGTTGAAAATGGGATGGAAACCCCTTTTCAGAAACCCCCATTTAACCGCAAAAGTTATTTTTATGTGCACTACGTAACCATGCACAGGCGTTTTATCCGCAACAAGTCCATTCCTACACAGTGTTTGTGCGTGACCTCTTGTACGTCACCTCTACAAAGACATTGTGGGGATCAGACTCCCATAATTGACCTACAGTAAAGAGATATTTTCCAAGGACGTTAATGGAGAGGAGGCCAGATAGATACTGCATCTCAGGGTAAATCGCTTGTGGATTGAGAGGTGGTTATTTGACTGCAGTCTATTTCCTGTGACCAGGGACCCTTTTAAGCCTGGTCTATGATGACCGCTTTGGCCGCTGCAATAGGGACCAATCAAAAGCCATTGATTAGCTGTCAGAGTGCTGCTGTGTACTCCCCCCGTAGCCAAACAGCCTTTCGACAGCCATAGTGGTAGGGAGGTAACTAGGTAACTAATGTGTTATTGAAATGGTACAGGAACTGGATGGGGCTTTTAGGGTTTTTTAGAACATTGCGTAGAAGGTGGATATGATTGTGTGAATAAGCCATTGTCATGACTTTACTTTCCTTAATGTGATGGCTGTTATTTATCTAATCAACTAACTATGTTTAAATTTACCAGATTAAATCAATCGTGCTAACAATTAACTCATTAGGATTTGGGGCACCACGAGAGCGGTTGTTTAAAGAGTTATCATCTCCAGAATTAAACTCTAAAGGTCTTTACCTATCACACCCATAAAACAGTCAACGTATTAATCATAACCTCGTATCATATCATCATTAATTTTCTTAGTCAACCTTGTGTTCTGTTTCGTTGTGTTCTTGAACGTAACCCTTTTTCTTTGTGTTCTTGAACATAGCCCTGTCTTTGATTTTTGTTCATTGATTTCACCTAGTTACTCACCTGGTCTCATCAGCTCCTTATTTAGTTCAGTTCATTCTGTATGTGCCTTTGTGAGGTATTGTTTGTTTTAACTCTACTAAGCCTTTTCCTAGCTTGTTTGTGAGAACTAGTTATATATAGCCTTCAGTCCTAGTTTTGATTCAACTGCCTGTTTGCCAACCTGTGTATGACCATTGCCTGCATGTGACCACGATTTCTGCCTTCTGCGAAGGCATAATAAACACCTGTTGCGCTCTGCAAGTGAATCCTTTTCTCCCTGAGTATTCATTACATTTAGAAACTTCTCTCACAGTAATCCTATACTTTGCACACAAACTGCCGCCCGTTTGGAGTAAGAAATCATGAATGAAATTATTCTTTGAAGATCGGTGGTTCTCAGTTGGGTGATGAGAGTAGTAGAATACGGTGGTTTGGAGAGTAGTAGAATACGATGGTTTGAAGAGTAGTAGAATACGATGGTTTGAAGAGTAGTAGAATGGTCCCATTTAAATGAGCTTTTCTAGATACCTTACTTAGGACAGCTAGTCAGCCATACCAGTGATTGTCCGGGAGGTGACGTTATCGTCTCTACCTTGTGTTGAGATTGAGTTTGAACCACTTTGGACGTGAGCTGGAGCTAAACATCTCTCTGGTCTGATATGTTCATTCTTAACCCACCATTTTATACAGCTCATTTAAAAGGGGCGGTGGGTGAGGCTGAGACACTCTCTGACTTCACTCAAGTTACAGAAAGTTACAAAGTTACAGAAACAATTTCCTCTTACAGTTTCTAAGATCACATCCCTCTCTTAACAAATACGCTTTCATAATTGTTCATATTTCCTACACAATGTGGAGGATGGAGAATTCGTACAGTTAGTGTATATACTTTTCAAGTTACAGTATTTTTTAATGACATTACAAAATAACATCCCGAAATTACATTATTACTCTTTAGATCGCCTTTGACCATCCCCCACGTTCTATGTTGAAATATTGTTCTAGTATTCGCTTTAGGACGTGTTAGAGTTTCGGCGGGAAAACGTCTGTGAAACAAAGGCACATTCCTGTGTGAATTTGGAGAGGGAGATAGCTTCAAGTTCTAATCCTTGATTTACAACAGGGTGTGAACTGTCAACCCCCCCCCAGTTCACCCTCTGTGGGTGAGAGAGGGTCTGGCCGAAGTCATCCACCGCAAAGCTGATCCAACCCATCTGGATCCTCACAGGACAATCATGATACCATGTTGTTTGCTGGGAAAGAAGTGTTAAGGTTTAGGCCAATTTTGAATTCAGAAATGTGTTATTCCAAGAAGAGTGGGACAATCGTTTAACATTTCGAGAGTATTTAAAGAATACATTGAGATGCTGTCCGTAACAAGCATACAATGCAGCTATCATTTCATAACTGAACTTGCGTGAGCATTGCGTGACTCATTTCCTAATTAATGTGCTATTACAAACAGAGAAATGTTGAACTAAATTGATAATGTTATCATTGTATGTCACACTCTTGATGTGCTCAGCCATGGTACCAAGATATAATACGAGCTAGACTCCAGGAACTTTCAATAATGCAATAGAGGTTTTGATTCCAGAGACAGGATTATTACCAGCGATATTCAGTCATCTACGTGACAAATCAGTGGCAGTGGGTGCCATTTAAGATGAAGGAGGATGATTTGTTTTTTGTGAACATGACCTTATTTCTATTACAGCGTATTGGATGACTGTCATTCATATTCCATTCATCCAGCTCAATGTAACATTGATAGGTTTATGCTACTAGATGATACTCTAATTTCCCTGTACCCATCATGAGGTAGCTAAGACCTAGCCAATGAATGAATGTTTACAACGTGGGTGCACACAGGTCGAGAGAGTTTTGAGTAATGAAGGTGACAGACAGTGTCACATCAATACCACCGTGCACACTCTTGCCTGCATCTAGCTGATCTAGGGAGTAATCATTGTTCCAACAATTGCAAACGAGAGTTTCTATAAGACAAATTCAGGTATGTTTATCCTCGTTTCGTTCCGTTTAAGAAACGTTTCTCAACAGAATCGGGGCAATGAATCTGTACTTTACTATTTATATGTTTGACAACTTTTACTTTTATTTCACTACATTCCGAAAGAAAATGATGTACTTTTCACTCCACACATTTTCCCTGATGCCTAAAAGTACTCGTTACATTTTGCCTGCTTAACAGGACAGGAAAATAATTCACACACTTACAGTGCATTCGGAAAGTATTCAGACCCCTTCCCTTTTTCTACATTGTGTTACGTTACAGCCTTATTCTAAAAGTGCTTAAATTAATTGTTTCCCTCATCAATCTACACACAATACCCCATAATAACAAAACAAAAACAGTTTTTTAAAATATTTAGCAAATTTATTTAAAAAAATAATAATAATTGACATAAGTATTCAGACCCTTTGCTATGAGACTCGAAATTGAGCTCAGGTGCATCCTGTTTCCATTGATCATCCTTGAGATGTTTCTACAAGTTGATTGGAGTCCACCTGTGGTAAATTCAATTGATGGGACATGATTTGGAAAGGCACATGCCTGTCTATATAAAGGTCCTACAGTTGACAGTGCATGTCAGAGCAAAAACCAAGCCATGAGGTCGAAGGATTGTGTCGAGGTACAGATCTGGGGAAGGGTACCAACATATTTTTGCAGCATTGAAGGTCCCAAAGAACACAGTGGCCTCCATCATTCTTAAATGGAAGAAGTTTGGAACCACCAAGACTCTTCCTAGAGCTGGCCACCCGGCCAAGCTGAGCAATTGGGGTGGAAGGGCCTTGGTCAGGGAGGTGATTAAGAACCCGATAGTCACTCTGACAGAGCTCCAGAGTTCCTCTGTGGGCATAGGGGAACCTTCCAGAATCACAACCATCTCTGCAGCACTTCACCAATCAGGCCTTTATGGTAGAGTGGCCAGACGGAAGCCACTCCTCAGTAAAGGCACTTGACAGCCCGCTTGGACTTTGCCAAAAGGCACCTAAAGGACTCTCAGAACATGAGAAACAAGACTCATGAAATGGCTGCACCATTCCATATTGTGGTGTACCTTATAGATGTTAGTATGTCAGTAAAGCAATATAGCATAACAGTAGCCGTGCATCAAAATAAAAACTCTATTTGGCAAGCACGGAACCCCATTATCCATCTAAAGAATCACACTATTTGGCAAGCACGGAACCCCATTATCCATCTAAAGAATCACACTATTTGGCAAGCACGGAACCCCATTATCCATCTAAAGAATCACACTATTTGGCAAGCACAGAAACGATTAGATCGCAATATTTCAACCATTCATTTATCATTGAGAAAGTTATGGTTACTAAAATATGAATATTTGATAAAATACATATACATGCTTTATAAATCATTTAACTAACTACCACCTCATTAACATCTAGTAAATTATTTACAAGGTACTTAATATTTAGAGTACTAGCTAGTTATAAACCACTTATAAGCTGTTATCTGTTTACAAATCTGCTTATTAACTAAATACAAACCCTTTCATAGCTTCTAGTAACTACTTATAAATCAAATCAAATCAAATCAAATGTATTTATATAGCCCTTCGTACATCAGCTGATATCTCAAAGTGCTGTACAGAAACCCAGCCTAAAACCCCAAACAGCAAGCAATGCAGGTGTAGAAGCCCTTTAATAGCTTCTAGTAACTACTTATAAACCCTTTATATGCCCTTTGAGTTACCTTCATGTAACAAAAGGACATGGTTGTGGTTTTTGTGGTGATGCTCTCTCCAATGCAGTGGCAGATCCTGTCTGGTTGGTTGGGCTGGTGCATCGGTTCTCCAGAATGATGGGTCTAATTTCCAGACGTTGTGAGAACACCTCTGAGATTTTTCAGGCCGCACAATTCTTTGAAGTGCTCCTTATTGGCATATCATAAATAAACATGAGCTTTGGATTAAGGAGGCTAAGCACACAGGATGGAGCAAGGAATAATCATATGCTCCTGTATGTTGTGGCCAATGTTTTGCATGGTTTGTGTGTGTGTGTGTGTGTGTGTGTGTGTGTGTGTGTGTGTGTGTGTGTGTGTGTGTGTGTGTGTGTATTTGTGTGTGTATTTGTGTGTGTGTGTGATTTGTGTGTGTGTGTGCGTGGGTGTGTGTGTGTGTGTGTGGCGTATGTGTGGTTGTGTGTGAACAAGTGTATTTGGTGTGTATTTGTGTGTGTGTGTGTGTTGTGTGTGTGTGTGTGTGTGTTGTGTGTGTGTGTGTGTGTGTGTGTGTGTGTGTGTGTGTACGTGTGTACGTGTGTGCGTGCGTGAGTGTGTGTCTATGGATGTGAATGGGATGTTTATGGATGTTTGGATCTCATTTTGGATGTGTGTGTGGATGTTTAATCTTCTTCTAAAACGATGAAATCAAGCTGTTACAGTACATAGAGTTAGCGTAGCCAATATTGTCCCTTTGATCTAGTTTAATTCATTTTTAAAAAACACACAATTCATTTGATGTTGTAAGGCAGGGCTGTCAAACTCATTCCATGGAGGGCATTGTGTCTGCGGGTTTTTGGTTTTCCCTTTCAATTAAGACCTAGACAACCAGGTGAGGGGAGTTCATTACTAATCAGTGACTTTAATTCATCAATCAAGTACAAGGGAGGAGTGAAAACCCATACACTCGGCCCTCCATGGAATGAGTTTGACACGTGTTGTAAGGGGGTCAAAAAATGTTCAGAATAGCTCATTGAAAAAAGTAATTGCATACAGTTTCCATATAACCGAATTACCAGGTAGATGAAAAGATAATCAAGCACAGAGTCAACTGGAATGTCGTGGAATATGAAAAGGTTTAAAGATAAATGGATAAGAGGATAATAGGAGACTATCTAGATAGTAATGTCTATCAGCTTCAACTGGTCAATTCTACAAGTAGATGGGATGCCCAAAGAATCAATATATCTATGCAAATGTACTTTAATATGCACATCTCATCTTATACTATGACATTTTGTATTTCTCCTTTAGTCACCCAGGTGTATCCCATATACACTATATGCAGTACACAAAAGTATGTGGACACCCCTTCAAATGAGTGGATTCGGCTATTTCAGCCACACCCATTTGCTGACAGGTGTATAAAATCACGCACACAGCCATGCAATCTCCATTGACAGTTCGTAAAATTTCTGCCCTGCTAGAGCTTCCCCGGTCAACTGTAAGGGCTGTTTTTGTGAAGTGGAAATGTCTAGGAACAACAACGCCTAGGAGCATCAATGCTTTGCGAAATGCCAAGTGTCGGCTGGAGTGGTGTAAAGCTCGCCGCCATTTGACTCTGGAGCAGTGGAAACGCGTTCTCTGGAGTGATGAATCACACTTCACCATCTGGCAGTCCGACGGATGAATCTGGGTTTGGCAGATAACAGGAAAATGCTACCTGCCCCAATGCATAGTGACAATTGTAAAGTTTGGTGGAGTAGGAATAATGGTCTGAGGCTGTTTTTTCATGGTTCGGGCCCCTTAGTTTCAGTGAAGGGAAATCTTAACGCTAGACCATTCTGTAGTTCCAACTTTGTGGCAAAAGTTTTGGGAAGGCTCTTTCCTGTTGCCCGTGCACAAAGCGAGGTCCATACAGAAGTGGTTTGCCGAGATCGGTGTGGAAGAACTTGACCTGCCTGCACCGAGCCCTGACTTCAACTCCATTGAACACCTGAATTGGAACGCCGACTGCGAGCCAGGTTTAATCGGGCCAACATCCGTGCCTGACCTCACTAATGCTATTGTGGCTGAATAGAAGCAAGTCCCTGCAGCAATGTTCCAACATCTAGTGGAAAGCCTTCCCAGAAGAGTGGAGGCTGTTTATAGCAGCAAATGGGGGACCACCTCCATGTCAATGTCCATGATTTTGGATAGAGATGTTTGAGCAGGTGTCCACATACCTTTGGTCATGTAGTATACTCTGACTGTCACATGCCTTTACTTCACTGCACCTATCCTGTGTATGTGACAATAAAAATTTCTGTCTTATTTCTACCATAAATAAATACATTAAAGTAATTGAAAAGATAGAGTACTTGTACAATTATACATGATCCCCTCATGGGATTGCAGCAGCCTATGAGAGGCCCACGCCTAAGATTAGTTAATGGTTTCATTCCGGGCACCATATTATATCTAGATAAGCATATGGAGTAACCCCAAGTGCTTACTAGGAAAAGCAATAGAAGCCATTGACCTCCAAATCTCACTTAGGGCCCCAGAAGACCAGAGCAGGGCCTGTGTGGAGGTGCTGCTCAGAATTTATCTTGTAAATGTGGAAATCTTTGCTATGGTTTTCTGTAAAGATCTTGACTGAGGTCACCATTCTGGGGCATGGCACATCTTGGCACACAATGAGGTCATTTATGCTGAGCGAGGTTAAGAGAATCCCCACATTACATCCGTCAACAAAATGAGGCGGACATAATACACGGATTACCCCGTCCTGAGGGACATTTATCTTCATTCAACCACACGACTCCATTATGTACCCTTGTAATGGCAAGAATGAAAAGATCACAACACTATGAGTTATACGTTGGCACTTTATTTTACAGCCCGATTAAGCTAGCACTAACCTGGTATTGTCACAACTTCCCCCGGAGTCGGTCCCTCTCCTTGTTCGAGCAGCGTTCGGCGGTCTACGTCACCGGCCTTCTAGCCATCACCTATCCACTTTTCATTTTCCATTTGTTTTGTCTTTGGTTTTTACACACCTGATTTCAATTCCCCCATGACATGTTCATTATTTAACCCTCTGGTTTCCCCCATGTTTGTGTGCATGTTTGTTCTATGTTGATGGCTGTATCTGACGGCTGGTATGTCGTTTCCCGGGTTTTGTATTTGCGCCCGTTTATTCGTGGTACCGGTATATTTCACTCCGTTGTATTGTTTCTATACTGGTGTTTTTTGTGTATTAAATACCTTGTCCACGCATCTCCACTCTCCTGCGCCTGACTCCTTTTCACCGGTTACAGGCACCTTGACAGGTATGTATTAACTCAGAAACTATGTGGTAAAATGTATCATTTCTGATATTAGGGATGGCTCGAAATTTACAGAATGGTTACTTGGAGGAAAATGGAGGAGGGTTATGATTTTTCAATTTCAGTCAAGAGGAGGGTTTAGTGTATATATATTATTTGTCCAGGGGATGGTCATGTCATTTGTAATGAATGAATTTTCTATATTTCTCAGTGTTTTAGAATAATGCTTATTAGGCTATATTGACGTGTGCCCGATGCTACCCCTTGTCTCTTATTCTCCGCTGGGCGCGCAATATCAAGTGTGCCTATATGCTATTTAGTGTGGTCTCAATAAAAAGATCCATAGCCTATAGGCTACAAAGTGCATGCTCGGAGAAGTGCAGAGAAAAGATAGTAGTTTCTTAAGATAGCTGCTGGGATGGTGTAAATAACACTAGGCTGCATTACACACTGCAATGGACATTCCAACCCTGAGCCCCGGCCTGCTCTCCTCTTGCTAATCAAACACTTTTTTGTGTGTGCTGCCTAACCAATGGCTGTGCTGTGTGTAGGCCTAAGGTGGCTGTTAAGGAGGAGAGTCAAAGGATTCTTCCGAAAATAATTGTTGATTAGACCTAGCCTATAGACACTTCAAACTCAACTCTGGACCTCGAAGCCAGTTTGACTGCATTTTTTTCATTATTTTCCCTCTAATCAGGGACTGATTTAGGCCCTGGGACACCAGGTGTGGGTAATTAATGATCATGTAGAACAGAAAAACCGACAGGGTCCGGACCTCGTAGGGTAAGAGTGCAGTATAGACTATGTTCTGTTCAGTTTGAGAAGGAGAGTGCAAAGATGAGGACTGGAGGTCAGCTTTGGTAGCTGGCTACTACTATAATTGATTTGATTAAAAACAATGTGTTTCTTGCCCATTAGGTATTTATCAGAGTTATTGAGGTCACAATAAGCCAGATTCGAGTAACTTACATTGTGGTGCTGGAACTTGAAGCAGCAGCCGTGGCACAATAAATCGGAAATGGACAAGTCATGGTGCTGAAAGTAGGCACATTCATGTAGGCATAATTAATTTAAACCGTCTTAATTTGAATTATACATGACTAACTATGAGTGCTTTGTGTTGCAGTCTATTTGCTCCTGTTTAAGAAATAAGAAATACCTGTTTGACAGACAAAATTAGGCTATTGGCTGTTATATCCAATTCCTCCACCCAACATGCACTCTTTAAATCGCTTACCCCTGTGTCATTGAATGGCTTTAAAGTTAAAAACCAAGACTCAAATTGAGGGGGCATGAGACTACTTTTATTAATAAATATAAAGGAAAAAAGCACAGGCCTACGCCTTGTTAGCTTAAGATGTTGAATCAAATAAAACTGATCAGATGATATAAAGTGATCTACAGTGTTTTTGGTCCGCGACGCTTTATGCTACAAGCTGTAACTCTGATGGAGATATCTTTGTTTCCTTTCTTTGACATTCAAAGGCTGAGCTACAACCTTCTATAGGCGAGGAGACAAAGAAATAGACGTTGCTTGGGAAGTAATCTAATTCTGTCCCTATCAATTGATTAGGCTATTAACTTTCTGTACAATAGAAGATGTTTAAACCCAGACAGCTTTTTAGGGAAACACTTGTGACCTTCTCTCGTTGGGTTAAACCACTGAAGAAGAGTATCCAGCAAGCTTACATTTCTCGGCATCGGTAGGTCTACTCTGTCTGGGGTGGAAGGGTAGGCCTAACTTTTGAAAGTACCATGCTCAGATACCTAATGATGTCAGATTTTATTATTTGCAAACGGAAAATTGTGTTGCAAACGAGTCACACTTATTTGTCAGTAGAGGAATATGATGAGCCTGTAATTTTGCTAATTTTTGCGCTATTCAAAAAAGATTCTGCTAATATGTAAAATGACGTAGATTTACATGACAAATAAAATAAAATCTCCAAATACAGTGATAGATTTATGCAATGCTTTTACGATAAAGGAGATCTTTCCACCCCTACTCTTGTCGAAAGTGGTCTGCAAACCCACACCCTTTCCAGCCCGCAGCCCTGTGTGCGATCAAAATTCCTGAGCTGTCATGTAATGCTTACAGGACAAAGAGCAGTTTCTAAAACTGCATAAATAAGGCTCTGGTCTGTCCAAGAAGTGAGGGTAAACTGTAGACATGTTCTCTGTTATCTACTTTGTTTTAATTATTGTTTTGGGCATAGGGGAGGGTTTTTCATGCGTTCAGGGAGGGTTTAGGTCAAATATATTTTGCTGAAGGGAGGGCCATCCATTTTAATTTCAGAGAGGTCCGATTTTCTCCATGTAACCCTTATTATAAACAACGTTATCTCCCTTGCTTGCCTCTTGGGTGACAACATTTCAGGAATGTTCAATAAAATCCCTGATTTTCCCGAAATCCCGGTTGGAAGATCCCCGGAATAAGGAGGGAGGAAGCAGGAAACCTGTAAGCTTCCAACCGGGATTTCTGGAAAACCAGGGAATTTATTAAAGGTTCCTCAAGTTTATTTTGCAACCCTACTCACCTCAAAGAATTAAAAACAAATGGTGACTACCTGGTACCAAATGGTAACACTTTAGTCAATGAATCTTAAAGGAACTGACATGCTACTGCTATGCAATTAGGTTATTACTGTTTTACTGTAGAAAGTCATTTAATATATAGTGATATATGCCATTTAACAATATCTAAGTGGTAAACATGATAGGTAAGCAGCGGTCTTTAAAGGAAAGCGTCACCGGGTATGCTTTCATTCATCCTTTAGATGAGATGAAGTTGTTTTTGTGTTTTCGTAGGCGAATTTACTTGCCTGTGTGCCTGTATGATTGTAGTTGTTACATGACAAAAGGTGATGTTATCTTTTTTTTTACCAGAGAGAGAGAGAGAGCTCAAAGTTGAAACACTTTCGTTATGGAAATATCTCGGCGGCTCGACAACTCTGTAAATAAAGTAACCCACTCCTATCCACAGAGATGATCCTTTGACATCAGGCGTATACAGTATAGCAATTTGGTTTCTGTGTTTTTCTTGGCTCCTCTCAAAATCGATGGTGTCATCCTCTCTCCGAGTATTTTGGTGCGTAGGTGCACGCGTTTGTGAGTGAGCGAGCGAGCGTGTGCATGTGCCTAGATGTTTAGAGTTCATGCCCATTCGTTTAGAATAGGCTACACGTGTATAGTTACAGTACATGCAATACTTATGTCTCCGTGTCCGGAAGTTGGTGCTTAAATACTGAGAGAGTCTGTATTGTGTGTCTACAGGTTGAGAATATGTGTGCAGATGCCTGTGAGTTAAGAGTACGCTGCACGTGTATATGATTAATGCAATACAAATGTGTGTGTGTCCGTGTTTGGACTTTTGCGTGTGTCAGAGAGAGAAATGTGTGAATGTACGTGGGTATGTGTGTTTTAGTGCGTGTTGATGTCTCATCATCCCAATACTGTATGTGCAAATGTCCTTTTGAGCGGCCACATTTCTTCCCACAGTCTGTCTCCTAAGAGGACTGCTGCAGAATGGACAGTGAGAGAAGAGAGACAATGACGAACACTATTTGAATCCACTCGCCCGAGGCTCTCCCGGTTACACACCGCAATATAAAAGCCCATAGCACAGAGCTATGTATTCAAAGACACTGAGCTTATGAATGCAAAAGGAACTTCGCTTCACACAGTCCACGGTGCAGTGTTCTAAGTGTGGCTCTGCCATTGTTTCTGAAGACACACAAATGCCAGCGTTTCCATTAACTATACTGAAAGTGAATGAAAATTAGAGGAAAAAAACGAACTGTGAAAGTTCAAGAGAAGACAAGGAAGGGAACAATGTTCTGCAATGCTCTGAAGGCCATATTCCTGTCCATTCTGTCTGATTTGCACTGTAAGTGCTACAAGTACATATGAAAAGCACGATAGACAATGTGATCATTTATAATAATGGATGAAAAATGTTTTAATGAATAGCTCGGAGTGGAGAGGTAAAGGCAAAGGTAAAGGAAGCCTATTGTGACTGACAATGGATGACTTGCTGTAGCTGGCTTTTGTCATTGTCAGTATGATTGATTGACAGGGTTGGTTGGAAGATGATATATGAATGCGCTTTTCGGGCCTTGGGGACAAGGTGAAGTGACATGAAAAAGCACAAGGTCTTTGGAGCCAGGGACAAGGGCACATCCTGCGTGTCTCTGTCTACGTGTGTGTGTGTGTGTGTGCGTGCGTGCATGGATGGGTGCGTCCGTGTGTGTGTGTCGGCATGCATGTGTGCTTGCATGTGTATTCTATTCAGAATATGAGCTTCTGCCAGGTTTCAGACTTGGCATGGCACTCGCTGCCTCTGGAGCTATCCATTGTGAGCGTGAAAAAAACAAACATTTCTGATCTTAATTACTGGCGGTGAAAGAGGGAGAGGCAGGAGGACAAAGAGGGAAGCTGAGCTTCGTTCCAATAATCTAAACCTGTCAACCATTATCCATTCCTTGGCTCCTGCCTTTTCCTCAAGACCTCAAAGCCATGAGGAATATCCCGAATATCTAATCAGTCCTAGCCATAAAGACGTGCCGTTCTAGATATTTTATCTTTATGGTCCTAGCTATCACCTGTCAGTGGGTTTGAGAGAAAGTGTACATACGGAGATAGAAAGGCTGAAGTGAAGTGAACTGATAGAGTGAGTAAAGAGAAAGGCAGGAGGGTGAAGTGAAGTGGTAGACTGAGTAAAGAGAAAGGCAGGAGGGTGAAGTGAAGTGGTAGACTGAGTAAAGAGAAAGGCAGACATGTCAAGTGAAGTGGTAGACTGAGTAAAGAGAAGGCAGGAGGGTGAAGTGAAGTGGTAGACTGAAAGTGAAAGTGGTAGACTGAAAGAGAAGGCAGGAGGGTGAAGTGAAGTGGTAGACTGAGTAAAGAGAAAGGCAGGAGGGTGAAGTGAAGTGGTAGACTGAGTAAAGAGAAAGGCAGACATGTCAAGTGAAGTGGTAGACTGAGTAAAGAGAAAGGCAGGAGGGTGAAGTGAAGTGGTAGACTGAGTAAAGAGAAAGGCAGGAGGGTGAAGTGAAGTGGTAGACTGAGTAAAGAGAAAGGCAGGAGGGTGAAGTGAAGTGGTAGACTGAGTAAAGAGAAAGGCAGACATGTCAAGTGAAGTGGTAGACTGAGTAAAGAGAAAGGCAGGAGGGTGAAGTGAAGTGGTAGACTGAGTAAAGAGAAAGGCAGGAGGGTGAAGTGAAGTGGTAGACTGAGTAAAGAGAAAGGCAGGAGGGTGAAGTGAAGTGGTAGACTGAGTAAAGAGAAAGGCAGGAGGGTGAAGTGATAGAGTGAGTAAAGAGAAAGGCAGGAGGGTGAAGTGAAGACAAAAGAGAGCACACAGTCTGAAACCCCAAAGGGCCCGTTGTAGTCACCGCAAAAAAGTCAAAGCGAGTGCAACAGACTAGGCTTTAAACAGAATGCAACACATGCGTTGGTAACAAACAAACACACAGAGGGAGGTGGGCGGGAGAGGAAGGAGAGGAGAGAGGGGGGTGTTTCAGACGATTTGTTTGCTTCTAAGGTGGAACGCAAATCTGACAGGTATAACAATGGGAGCATGAATCAGTGTCATTATTAAATGCGAGTCTTGGAATGGCGTGGTGCAGTCAATGGATTCTCCTCGCTGGCCACCATTAATAGCTATTGTTTCCCTAAGCGCTCACATTGGTCAGAGAGAAGAGGGAGATGAGACTTGAAGTATACAGTGAGGTTATGGACGGGTGACACTCACAAAAACATGTAGATGGAAAATGACACACACACACACACACACACACACACAAGCAATATACTGGATATCAAGTATATAGTATATATTATATCAAGTATATATTGTTTGCAATGGACACATATCTATACAGTACAAATAGATGGAAATAAAAACTGCTGATGAAATAGATAGATACAGCAACTAATGATAGCCCCCCTCGAAAGTTAACTGTAAGTCTTCTAGCAGTGACCAGGGCTCTCCAACCCTGTAGGTTTTTGCCCAATCCCCACTTGTAACTAACATGATTCAGTTTATCATCCAGCTAATTAGTAGAATCAGGTGTGTGAGATTAGAAATGGAGGGAAAAGCTACAGGATGGTAGCTTTCCAGGAACAGGGTTGGAGAGTCCTGCACTAGACACACTACAAGTATTGTCGGTTCCTTTTCTGATCCCTAGGCCAAACCACTGACTGTCTCCTTTGTGTGCGATCGTTGCAGTGAAGGTTTTATGCTCTCTGACTTTGTGTTTTCAGCTAGTCAATATTGAGCGACGATTGTCCGGCCCTGAGACCTACAGAGAAGAAACGTCCCACGGTGTGGTTGCAATCGACCCGTTTGACAAGCGCTTCGCCACGCTTCACAACACACACCGTTGATCCACAACAGAGACACTCTTTTCGTGGAGCAGAAGCTTCCAACATTCAACTTTTCCCATTTTGAGTGTGTTGAGTTACTCGCTCAAACTAACTCGTAGCCTTGTACAGTTGCAGTTACCTTTCCTAGCAGTTGATGACTCACTCACTCACTTACTCGGGTGTCTATCTGTCACTCCAATAGTCACTCATCCTCTCACTTACACACTCACCAACTCCATCTCTCGCTAAAGTTATATTACCGATTCTGTCTCTAACACACGTCCACACATAGGCACACAGGCACACAATCACACGTACACAGGCAGGCTGCTCATCAAAATGACCAAGATGGCATTTGCCATTTTGCTCTCCTCCTCCCTCTCTCCTTTCTTCCTCTTTCCCTCCCTCGCTCATTCTTTTTCACACTGCTGCCGTGGCAACAGAGAACCAGGAGGGAGATAGAGATAGATGGAAAGGAAGAAGAGAGGGAGAGAATTGTTCAAAATGAGATTGGCGTCAGGGTCCAGCAATGGTGTGAATCAGAGACGGGGGGTAGATTGAGAGAGGGAAAGGTGGAGGGGGTAGAGGGGAGAGATGTGGGGGTCTCGTTCTGCACAGAGTTTGTTGCGTAATTCCTCCACCCTGTCGACCAGAGCTAAAAATGGCCACTTTTATGGCAAGCAATCATTCCGTTTGAAAAACATTGAACAAAAACATACCCAGCACACAAGTGACTGCAGTGAAGGACAGCGGGTGGATTTCATTATGCAATGAAGGCTTACGAAGCGATTTGCATGTGTGGAGTGTATGTGTGTGTGAAGTGTGTGTGCATTGGCACATGTGTGATTATGCAGGTCCTTGTGTGTGTATGCATGAGCATGTAGTCAATTATCAGTGTATGAGTGGGAGCGTGCATGTAATTTTGTTTGTGTGTGTGTTAAGAGCTAGTATGTGCAAAAGGGTATATGTGTGTGTATACTGTATCAGTGTGAGGGCAGGTATTTTTGTGCGAGAGGAGAGACTATTCTCTCTCAGTCTTTGTAATTAAATGTGAAATGTACTCAGTGCGGCAGGACTACATAACGCTCCCTCGTCGTGTTCATTACACAAACAAAAGTCCACCAATCAGGGGCTGTGAACAAGCAGCTGTGTACAAATGCGTATCCCTGCATTCAAAAGGTCTCCTGGAGGCCAACACTGACTACAACCTCATTAACAGGAAGCAAAATCTCGCTCCGGCGCCAGAATCCATGATTAAAGCCCATATTTACCTCCCTTAAATAACAGGATATCAATTTGCTGCAGGGCATTAGCTCCAAATAGGCCTTTATGCACTATTACTTTGCCAGGAAGTCAAGGCGGCTTCTTAGCAGTTAAACATATGCAGGGTTGGGGAGTAACGGATTACAAAAATAATTATATCTGTAATCCGTTACGTCACTAGCAAAAATATCAGATTACAGATACTTTTGGAAAAACTAGATGATTACTTCAAGGATTACTTTTAAATTCAGAAAGGATGTTTGCAGATTTTTTGGGTGGACACTTCTCTGTTTTCTCAATAACATTCAAATCAGCATTGAAAAAAGGCGCAAGTTTAAGTTTGTTCCACCTGAGTGAGTCTGACCATAAGTCAGAGACCACTATGATGACACACCAAATGGGTTTGATGGATCGCTGGAAAAGAGCAGGAATAGGCTTTTGTAGGCTACAGTCCAAGCTATGTCTTCCAATGGTGTGATTGCTGTTGGCATCCAGAGATTATCTAACTTGAATAAATGCTTAGAGGTAAGGATGACAGCAGTGGTGTAATCTACTGCGATATGGATAACACTTCTTATTGATATCTACATAGCGCATTGATGTGAATCTCTCTCGGAGGACCTGAGCCCTAGGACCATGCCTCAGGACTACCTGACATGACGACTCCTTGCTGTCCCCAGTCCACCTGGCCGTGCTGCTGCTCCAGTTTCAACTGTTCTGCCTTATTATTATTGGACCATGCTGGTCATTTATGAACATTTGAAGATCTTGGCCATGTTCTGTTATAATCTCCACCCGGCACAGCCAGAAGAGGACTGGCCACCCCACATAGCCTGGTTCCTCTCTAGGTTTCTTCCTATGTTTTGGCCTTTCTAGGGAGTTTTTCCTAGCCACCGTGCTTCTACACCTGCATTGCTTGCTGTTTGGGGTTTTAGGCTGGGTTTCTGTACAGCACTTTGAGATATCAGCTGATGTACGAAGGGCTATATAAATAATTTTGATTTGATTTGAATCACACTGCTGCTCTCTCATTTAGTTATTTGCGCCTTACAGTTTGTGGTTGTTGTGGATGGCTGTTCACAAATCTAAATGTGTATTTGAACCCAATAATGGTGAAATTCAAGAAGTTTAAGCTCCCTATCAATCATTGTTTTTTTAAACCAGTGGACAGCCAGTGAAAAATGCCCTCTTGCAACAACTGCATAGTGCGGATCCCAGCCTATGGAATGAAAGTGGGGCTGTTATTGCTCAATGTAATTCATGCTGATAAAAAAATCAAACAAAAATCCATAGGCCTTAATGGACATATGCTCAATTTCGCACTCTTTTGATAGACAATCTGTAGTTGTTACATCTATATTTGGACATAAATGATATATATTAATGTAGAGATGTCATTTAGTTGTATTATATGTAGTAGAAAGCGATGGGTTAGAAGAAGCCTACATAACCAACCCATAAAGTAAAATGTTACATCCATATATGGCCAGCTATGTAAACTTTAACATTGATTTATTCTGCCATAGATGTCGTTCAATTGGTAACATACATTTTTGTCTTCTTCTAATGCCTCTTAAGGGGAAAATAATCTAAAAGTAACTGAATGTAATCAGATTACGTTCCTGAGTTTGGGGTAATCCAAAAGTTACGTTACTGATTGCAATTTTGGAAGGTAACTAGTAACGGTAACGGATTACATTTAGAAAGTAACCTACCCAACCCTGAACCTACAGTATGTTTGTCTAAGTATCTGTTCATATACATGTGTGTTTGAGTGAGTATCAGTTTGGATTTGTGACCTTTGCCAAGTAAATGCAAGTTCATACACTAGCAAAGCAGAAATAGTAGACTGAATGACTAAATGGTTGAGTATTATGCAGAGACTGTGTGTTTTGGGGAAGCATACTTGCCCTTACACTGCACTGCATGTTCTCCCTAGGGGGTACTTATTAGGCAGGTCCCTCTCTACACTGCTCTCCATTCAGTGAGCTGAGTAGCGTTGCAGAAGAAAGGGCCCGTTTCAGGATCAGCCTATTGATTTGCTTCGCAAATCCACCACCGCAGGCTAGTCCCGTGTGTGTCGTTCTGACTGCACCGTGGTTATACGCCTGAATCGGTGTGGGAGTGTATGTACCGCAGACATTGTCCTACTTTACGCCTGGTTTGACAATAGCTGGTGGATGGAGGTGGACAGTGCAGAATCTCAATGAGCTGTCTGTTGCCCGTGTCTATGATTCAGCATTTCATCCCCCTCTTTCTTCACATCCTTCTCATCCCCCTGTCCTGCCTCCCAACAGGCAGTCTCCCTGGGGACATGATCCGAGGATGCCCCTCCCCCTTTCACCCTGTTTGATCAGAGGGGGCTAGTGCTCTGCCTGTCAGACCGGTGGGTTAGCATTACGCTACACAGGGCCATATGCTCTCGTGAAAGAAGGAGACAGAAAGGGAGGGGGCAGAGAAAGAATAGGAGGAGAGGAGAAGGAAGCCTTAGGGACGATGGGGAGTGAATGAAAGGGAAAGACTGTGAAAAGAGGGAGATAAGAGATAAGCAAGTGAAAACACTCAGAAGGATTGCTCTGAAATTTGTGAAACCTGTTATGGCCAGTTGTTACCTGTTGTGGCCAGTTGCTACCTGTTGTAGCTAGTTGCGAACTGTTGTTGCTGGTTGCGACCTGTTGTGGCCAGTTATTTTGACCCATATAACACCTGTGGGTTGTTTTGTCTACTGCCTCTTTTTGAAATGACATGTTTTTCAAATGAGCTAATGACATCTGAAAGATAGGTGCGAAGGAGATGGGTTGATAGGTTGAAGATGTGAATTCTTTGGAATCACATCAAAACAAGACCTTTGAAGACTTGAGAAAATACTTCAAAGAAAGACTTTCCTTAACAATATAGTTATTTTCACACTGATGTGTAGTTTCTCATTACTCTGAACAAAGAAAGGGAATCATGGTCGGTGATTTTTATTTTTTTTATATATTTTTTTTTACCTTACTCAGATTTCTATGGCAACATACAGATGTAGGATCTTAATTTGAGCCAGTTTACTACACAAGGAAAATAATCCAGGAAATGTGAATTATTATGTGGATTATAATTAATGGACATTTTTGTAGGGGTTGAAACATTTTTTGTTTGGCCAAATCAATTCTGAAATATTGGAGTGGAAAAACAAACTTTAGAAGCCTTTAAAAAAAATCAAATACACGACAAGTTTGCATTTCTTGCTTTGCTGGAGAATTCTCAGCAACAAAAGAGTTATCAAATTAAGATCCTACATCTGTAGGGGCTCCTGCTGCAATCAAAAAAGGATTGAAATCAAAAAGAAGATGATCCTGTTTTTGTAGCGTTTTGAAAAAGACAGATTTAATCGAATGTTTGGTTGAAACCTAACTGTAATGTCTTTGTACATGCTGTTCACATTTGTAAGGTGCAATCTACAGGAGTAGAGTGGTTTCCTGGCCTTTGATCTGTTAGTTAATGGCCTTAGAAGATAAGTCAGAAGGAAGTCAGTGAGCATAATGATAATAATGCAATTAACACCAACGGTGGTGTTCAATGTACACTGTGTATACAAAACATTAAGATCACCTGCTCGTTCCATGACATAGACTGACCAGTTGAAAGATATGATCCCTTGTTGATGTCACTTTCAATCGAATGAAGGGGAGGAGACAGGTTAAATAAGGATTTGTAAGCCTCCAGACAATTGAGACATGAATTGTGTATGTTGGGCCATTCAGAGGGTGAATGGGCAAGACAAAATATTGAAGTGCGTTTGAACGGGGTATGGTAATAGCTGCCAGGCACACCGGTTTGTGTCAAGAGCTGCAACGCTGCTGGGCTTTTCACACTCAACAGTTTCCCGTGTGTATCAAGAGCAGTCCACCACCCGAAGGACATCCAGCCAACCTGACAGAACTGTGGGAAACATTGGCATCAACATGGGCCAGCATCCCTGTGGAACACATTCAACACTTTGCACTGTAGAGTCCATGCCTCGATGAATTGAAGGTGGAGGACCAAAAATGGGCCATGAGAATCAAAAAATGTCTGTATTAATACAGTACCGTGACAGAGAAGTTAAAACCATACTGCACATCATGCAACATCTGAAACATTCTACCGCACACGCTCAGTGTGATCCTAGAGCACAGGGTGGCTTCATCCTGTGCACATGCTCAGTGTGATTGGTCTGCTGACCGGTAATTTACAGTAACGCAGGGGTGGCGGAACGAGACTTTGACAGGGGGTGAGGGGAACACTGTAAAAATGTGTTCTCTTGTTAATGCGGCATGAACACAACCAGGCATGTTGTTTTCATCTGACTGTCAAGCAAATCACTTCAGAACGTAGGCTACTTGCGCACGTTCGATCCACTCTATAATGATTCCAGCATGTAAAACAGTGCAATTTGATGAATGGAAAGAGATGAGATATTAAAACACCAAAGGTAAAATGGCATTTGGCGATCTTCATTAGGCACACTTGTAGCCTGAATTGATTGATGCCTCCACCTGCTGTCCCCGTGTGTCACGGTCCCAGCCAGTCATCTTTGCCTACTCACCACTATTTTAGATATGCAAATAATATAATTTCCGACATTTGGTAGGCTATTTGTTAGTCAACTTGTCTATAATTAAATAGGCCTTACATGCAGCTTCTCTTCTGTCATGACTTGTTGCCCTAGAAGACAATGAACAATGTAATAAATCCGTAGAATGAACGCACCAATAATAAGACGAATCCAACACAAGTTTTCTTTGTGACATTATTCGGATAGTCCAACTGTAAACGCTCTACAGACTATCAGTAACATTTCAACTAGCTATCTACTAACCCTAATCTTGAACCTTATCCTAAACTTCAACCCCTGCCCTAAACCTAGCCCTAAATTGAACCTGAACCATAACCTGAGCAAGCAGTTGCATATCAACAGATAGTTTGTTGATAGTGTGACCATCTGTAGAGCTCTTCCATTTGTGCTCACAGAGCAAGGACTTGCAGGACCCTGGGAGAAAATGCAATAGCCTACCTCTAAAACAATGGAAAGATTTTCTCTGCAACATTTCCAAATGATTTCAGTTTGACCCATTTTCAAGGAAATGAAAAGCTGTGAAAACTTTCCAAAATTAATCTCATTAGATTTCAGTTAGTCTTGGATATTGTATGTGGTAGCCTACTGTCAGCTTTTACGGCACTGACAAAGACATCACGTTTGCAAAGTCCCTCACCTTGCATTCACATTCTCTCAAGATGCTGAAAGAAATACATCTTATTTCTCCACTCCTATTCCCGAGACAAAATTAACATTTGTTGTATCGTTATACCGCAATAACTACTATTATATTAGGCTACATATGAGAGTTATAGGCATTTAGTCTGGGTCCATATTTCACTTCAGGGGGGGGTGCTAGGGAGAGTAGCCAATATGACAGAAGCTCACAATCTTGGGCACAGTATCTGCTCGGACACCCTTTAATGTGATGAGTCATTATGGATTAACTATGATAAAGGCCACCCAGGACACACCGTGGCAGAACAGGGTCACCAAGCTCCACCAGGCCTGAACTATCACTGTCTGACGGTCGCTATGTCAGAAGAATCACTAAATAAAGAGTTTAGTTTTCCTTCAATTTGATATCGCTATGGCTGACACCACAGTAATTAGGCCTTTGCATAAATCAACTAGTTATAAATGACTGTATGTACATTGAACAAAAATGTAAACGCAACATGTAAAGTGTTGGTTCAATGTTTCATGAGCTGAAATAAAATATCCAATGCATTATCGATAGGCAGAAGAAGCTTAATTCTCTCAAATTTTGTGCACACATTTGTTTACATCGTTGTTAGGGAGCCTTTCATCTTTGTCAAGATAATCCATTCACCTGACAGGTGTGGCACATCAAGAAGCTGATTAAAAAGCATTATCATTACACAGGTGCACCTTGTGCTGGGGACAATAACATTTGCAGTTTTGTCACACAACACCACAGATGTCTCAAGTTTTGATGGAGCGTGCAATAGACATGCTGACTGCAGGAATGTCCACCAGAGCTGTTGCCAGAGAATTGAATGTTCATTTCTTTACCATAAGCATTCTCCAACGTTGTTTTTGAGAATTTGTCAGTATGTCCAACCGGCCTCACAACTGCAGACCACGTGTATGGCGTCATGTGAGCGAACGGTTTGCTGATGCCAACATTGTGCTGTGCCCCGCGGTGGGGTTAATTAAGGTATAGGCAGGCATAAGCTACGGACAACGAATACAATTGCATTTTAACAGAGATACCATGACAAGATCCTGATGCCCATTTTGAGGCCTATTTCTTTTAAAAGTATCTGTGACCAACAGATGCATATCTGTATTCCCAGTCATGAACTCCATAGATTAGGGCCTCATTTATTTATTTAAATTGACTGATTTCCTGATATGAAGTGTAACTCAGTAAAATCTTTGAAATGGTTGAATGTTGTGTTTATATTTTTGTTCAGTGTATATTATTGTACATGTATGTACAGGTAACTGACAAAATAAAGGAAACACAAACAGTGTCTTCATCGGGCATCGGGCCACCACAAACCATTCAGAACAGCTTCAATGCACCTTGGCATAGATTCTGAAAGTGTCTGGAACCCTATTGGATGGGGATGCAACACCATTCTTCCATAAAAAAAATCCATAATTTGGCACCAGAATCTCCCATAAGCGTTCAACTGGGTTGAGATCTGGTGAAAGACACTCACACTGATACAACACACACACACACACACACACACACACACACCCCTTTGCTTCTTTGAGACCCCTCATTGAAAGTCACTGAGATCTATTCTTTTAGCCATGGTAGCCAAAATAATGGGCAACAGGGCATTTGTATACAGTACATGACCATAAGCACGGTTGGGATGTGAATTGCTTAATTAACTCAGGAACCACACCTGTGTGGAAGCAACCTTCGTTTGATACACTTTATAACCCTCTTTTATTCAAGTGTTTCCTTTGTTCTGGCAGTTCCCTGTAGATGTAGGCTTCCTTGGTCATGAACACATACAATGCATTGATAGGCTGGCATGTGTAAGCAGTCAGTGGAGATTTAGCTAACCACTGAAGATTACGTTGGATAAAAGGCGTCTTTTGCTCTCCAGCCCAGGTGGTAGTCAAACCGATTACATGAACAAGAGGAGCCGGGGAGGAGGTCATTGCTGAGAAGCGTGTTAAAATATAGATCATAGTGCTCTGCCTTGACGTCAACGGGTTATATCTGCCTCCCAGCTAATGTCTTCTGCATCAAACAAAACAACAACAGAGATCCTAAACGGTACGCTTCTTCTCTCGACCTCTCGTTTAGGGAAGGCAGCGAAAGACACCCCGGCTAAGAGTGGCGAACATTACTCATCCTCTCTCTCTGTCGACTCAAAACATCTCGATGTTACTCATCGTTGTGTTCTGTTCGATTGAAATGTGGATAACTGTCAGTTTGGGTATAAAATGGAAGGCTAGGCTATCACCTTTCTGTTGTGCAGCCCGTGGCTCGGGGCGTTGCGGAGAGCAGTAGTGGTGAGACTGAATGCAGTGTTGGCTATAGACAGCATCTGGAGATGGCTTGGTTGGGGGTTGAGGGTTGGATGCGAGCGAGTGAGCGAGGGGCTGGTGGCGGGATGGTCTCCAATGGCCCGTGTCGCTCCAGCTGTCACTCAGTGCCCCCAGGACTCTCCGCTCACACCTTGTCATCTCCTCTGTTACTCAGGGACAGCTGAGAGAGAGGGCAAAAGACAGGCAGAAAGTGAGAGAGATTGAGGAAAAAAGGGGGAGGGAGCCCATAGGCCTACATAGTCATTGGGAGAGAGTGTATGAAAGAGAGAAAGGGAGACAGACAATGGCTAAGAGAGAGAGAGAAAGACAGTATTTCTTGACTAAGATAACACCGTTTGCAGCCGTCCTTTGATATAGAATAGATATTGTCAGAATGGAGGAGATTAACGGGATCTCAAAACCTGCCAAAGGTGCCTTCTTATAAAAGAATCAACCATAAGCCCCACATATCATACAATCTTGCCTTATGTATTGGATGAAACATAGGTGATATTATCAACACAATTTACTTTGTAATTGGTGAATGGGATTGTGTGGTTATGGCAAGAGATAAAGATGCAGAAATCGCTCCCCATTTCCTGGTTGCTAAAATTTGAATAGTTTGCCTAATTTCAGAATACGTGACAAAACAAGCAATAGAGTGGAGTATTATTGTACCATCTAAACCGCTGTGAAATATAGTTTCCCAAACCAAAGATATTGTATTTTCAGTTGTTTGAAACCGGTGTTAAAAAAAAAACACAACTGAAGAACATGAAGCATAGAAATAGCACACATAGAACAGAGCTACTGCTTCTTAGTCTTGTTTTCAATGAGAAAAGCAGATCTATAAGTCACATTCTATGTGAATTTGGTCAGGTTGCCCAAAAAGTTACATATTGCAGTTTTAAAGTGTAGTAGTAATAACAGTCGTTGTAGTGTAGTAGTAGAATAAGAGCATCTGCTAAATGACTAAAATGTCAATGTAGTAGTAGTCTACTGGATCGGCCATTTCATGCAGCGTATACGGTCTAACAATAGCTTTAAGCACTTCATTTGGCCGTGTGTGTGGATAGCTCTGCATGTCCTTTGATTTACACAGTGTGCTACAAAGGGATATACCTCAATCCCCTTACTGCCCAAAAAAATTTAAACCAAGATTCAAGAGAAAAGGAGGGAATAAGAGAGGGTGATATGAGAGACTTAATAGCCTATAATACAATTGATATTTTACAGAGAAGTCTGGGTCTGTGGGTCTCAGCTGGGGCTCGTGTTACTGCACTAGTGATATGCCTGAAATTGGGTCTGCATTCACGCTGCTTTATACCTGTAATCCGGCTTTGCTTCTAGTACCTGGCTGTAATCTGCAGGCATTTTGGTAGTAATCTACCTCAAATGTGTAACGGCATTCAGAGGTGGAAGAAGGATCAGACCAAAGCGCAGCGTGGTAAGTGTTCATGATGTAATATTTAATGAATCGAACTGAACACTGGAATACAAAACAATAAAGTGAACGAATGAAAACCGAAACAGTACCGTGTGGACCAAACACTCACAAGGCAACAAACACTCACACGGAGACCAAACACTCACACGGAGACCAAACACTCACACGGAGACCAAACACTCACACGGAGACCAAACACTCACACGGAGACCAAACACTCACACGGAGACCAAACACTCACAAGGCAACAAACACTCACACGGACACCAAACACTCACAAGGCAACAAACACTCAGACCAAACACGGAGACCAAACACTCACACGGAGACCAAACACTCACACGGAGACCAAACACTCACAAGGCAACAAACACTCACACGGAGACCAAACACTCACAAGGCAACAAACACTCACACGGAGACCAAACACTCACACGGAGACCAAACACTCACACGGAGACCAAACACTCACACGGAGACCAAACACTCACAAGGCAACAAACACTCACACGGAGACCAAACACTCACAAGGAGACCAAACACTCACACGGAGACCAAACACTCACATGGAGACCAAACACTCACACGGAGACCAAACACCCACAAACCAAAAGTGAAACCCAGGCTACCTAAGTATGATTCTCAATTAGAGACAACTAACGACACCTGCCTCTGATTGAGCACCATACTAGGCTGAACACAAAAACCAACATAGAAAAACAAACAGACTGCCCACCCCAAACCCCAACTCACGCCCTGGCCATACTAAAACAAAGAATAAAATAACAGAACTATGGTCAGAGCGTGACAAAATGCTTCTTCTCCGTTTAACCTCACTGAAATGGTCCAAAATGATTGACAACAATATTTGTTTTAAAGACTGTATCAAATAAATAAAACATTTTCTGACATTATTTTAGACTAATGTAATTGCTCAGAGAAACACACTACCGTTCAAAAGGTTGGGGTCACTTAGAAATGTCCTTGTTTTTGAAAGCAATTGTTAATGTTAATGTTGTCAATGACTATTGTAGCTGGAAACAGCAGATTTTTAATGAAATATCTACATAGGCGTACAGAGGCCCATTATCAGCAACCATCACTCCTGTGTTACAATGACACGTTGTGTTGGCTAACCCAAGTTTATCATTTTAAAAGGCTAATTGATCATTAGAAAACCCTTTTGCAACTTTGTTAGCACAGCTGAAAACTGTTGTTTTGATTAAAGAAGCAATAAAACTGGCCTTCTTTAGACTAGTTGAGTATCTGGAGCATCAGCACTTGTGGGTTCGATTACAGGCTCAAAATGGACAGAAACAAAGACTTTCTTCTGAAATTCGTCGGTCTACTCTTGTTCTGAAAAATGAAGGCTATTCCATGGGAGAAATTGCCAAGAAACTGAAGATCTGGTACAACGTGGTGTACTACTCCCTTCACAGAACAGCGCAAACTGTCTCTAACCAGAATCAAAATAGGAGTAGGAGGTCCCGGTGCCAAACTGAGCGAAAGGACAAGTACATTAGAGTGTCTAGTTTGAGAAACAGACGCCTCACAAGTCGTCAACTGGCAGCTTCATTAAATAGTACCCGCAAAACACCAGTCTTCAATTCAAACTAGACACTCTAATGTACTTGTCCTCTTGCTCAGTTGTGCTCCGGGGCCTCCCACTCCTCTTTCTATTCTGGTTAGAGACAGTTTGCGCTGTTCTGTGAAGGGAGTACTACACAGCGTTGTACGAGATCTTCAGTTCCTTGGCAATTTCTCACCTGGAATAGCCTTCATTTCTCAGAACAAGAGTAGTGTGACCGTTCAGGGCGGGGTATTGTGATGGCTATTTAACAGTCTGATAGCCTTGAGATAGACGCTGTTTTGCAGTCTCTCGATCTCAGCTTTGATGCACCTGTACTGACCTCGCCTTCTGGATGATAGCGGGGTGAACAGGCCATGGCTGGGGTGGTTGATGGCCTTCCTGTGACATCGGGTGCTGTATGTGTCCTGGAGGGCAGGCAGTGGTGATGCGTTGAGCAGACCGCACCACCCTCTGTAGAGCCCTGTGGTTGTGGGCGGTGCAGTTGATGTATCAGGTGGTGATACAGCCCGACAGGAAGCTCTCAATGGTGCATTTGTAAAAATTTGTGAGTGTCTTAGGGGCCAAGACAAATTTCTTCAGCTTTCTGAGATTGAAGAGGTGCTGCTGCACCTTCTTCGCCACACTGTCTGTGTAGGTGGACCATTTCAGATTGTCAGTGATGTGTACGCCGAGGAACTTGAAGCTTTTCACCTTCTCCACTGTGGTCCCATCGATGTGGATGGGGGCATGCTCCCTCGGCTGTCTCCTGAAGTCGACTATCAGCACTTTTGTTTTGTTGATGTTGAGGAAGAGGTTATTTTCCTGGCACCACTCCCAGGGCCCTCACGTCCTCCTTGTAGGCTGTCTTGTCATTGTTGGTAATCAGGCCTACTACTATTGTATTATCTGCAAACTTAATGATTGAGTTGGAGTCGTGCGTGGCCACGCATTCATGGGTGAACAGGGAGTACAGGAGGGGGCTGAGCACCCATCCTTGTGGTGCCCCTGTGTTGAGGATCAGCTTAGTGGAGGTGTTGTTTCCAACCTTCACCAACTGGGGGCAGCCTGTCAGGAAGTCCAGGACCCAGTTGCACAGGGCAGGGTTCAGACCCAGGGCCCCGAGCTTAAATCAAATCAAATCAAATCAAATCAAATCTTAATGATGAGCTTGGAGGGTACACTATGGTGTTGAAGGCTGAGCTGTAGTCAATGAACATCATTATTACATAGGTGTTCCTCTTGTGCAGATGGGATAGGGCAGAGTGCAGTGCAACGGCGATTGAATCGCCTGTGGATCTATTGGGGTGGGTCTAGGGTCTCAGGTAAGTTGGAGAAAATGTTCCTGTTTTAAAGCAGATTTCCTGCAATTCTACACATATTATCATGGGGCAGAGAGAAAGATGTTTAGTTGTATAGCTAATCTCATGCTATTCTAAACATTGTGCAATGAGACTGAGAGAATTTTGCATTTTTAAAACTAAATTCCTGCTATTTTACTCATTTTGCCATTAGGCTAAGGGGAAATGTAGCAGTTTTACAGCTAATTTCTTGTAATTCCATTTTTTTAGCCTATACAATCGGAGGTGTGTGGTACGTCAGTGTCTAAGATCCCTCCCAATGTGTTCTCAAACATATAAAACATTTTCAAAAAAGCCTCAGTGCCATTATCCTTACAAGGTGAGGTGTTGAAAGGTACTCAAAACAGGGTTGTCAATCATTTTGACCCCTACTTTTTGAGGAAAATTATTATTACTTGTTAAACAAAATATGTTTCCCTGAGCAATTGCAGTAGTATCAAATAATATAATTTCCCATTTTTGTTTTGCATACAATAGCTCCGTATTTTGAATTATTTATTTTATACAGTCATATTTCCTCATCTTTATCGAGGGTGACAGCAATTTCGGAGCCCACTGTAGTAGGTCAAGTTGTATGCATATGGATTACAACAAGAGGGAGGCTGATTCGGACAAACTCAATTTGAATTTGATAAATCTTTCACATCCACTACAGAACGAAATCCCCAAAGATTTGCGCCGCCTCTTACTGACCAATGAGCCTTGTAAATGTAGAAAGCAAGATATGCTTAAAAACATTCTGGTTTTTAAATATGTTTTGGGAGGAAAATATAGAATGATGTTGATAGAAACCAACGAGGGTCGAAGATGAGGCTATTGACGAATGTAAAAATGTAAGTGTTATTCATTTCGGGATATGACATTTGACTCTAATTACTTCAATAGGTCACATTGGAGCATAGAAGAATCCCCCCGTGTTAATCTACCACTTTGTTTTGATTCATCTCTCTTTCAGTACAAATCCTGGCCACCTCTTCCCCTACGCTTTGTACAGCGCTACACGAGGAGCCGTATGTCTACATTTCCTTGTTTGCAGTAGACATGAAATATGGATATCAGACCGTATCAAACAAACTGTGATTTCCTCTAATAGGCCATTTCAAAAGAACCAAAGCACTGACAGAGAGAGAGTGAGAAGGGAGAGGAGGAAGAGGGGAGAGAGGAGAGAAGAAAGGCGATTGAGGGATTTTTCACTCAGTACTCGCTACCCAGCACAACTGTACAGTTTTTTTCCCCCTCCACTATCCACCCCGGGGATGGTGCGTTTCATAACCACAGGCTGTGATTGATGACAGACTTGGTATTTAGCGCCCAGATCTGACCATTTTGGAAAATTACATTCTGACAGAAAGCAAAAGGAGGACATTATTGCCATGCGGGAGGCGGAATGCTCTTTGCATTTAATTTACCTCCCATAAATCTAGCCTACTCACCCTTTTTTCTTTGGATGCGGAGGGGAGATAAGAGAGGATGGTAAGGGGCCTTGGTGGGGGGAGGGGAGAGGGGGAGCGGGATCAGGTACATTTCCATCAAACACTAGCCAGCCTGTAATGAATCTGATATGACACACGTTGGATGATTTCATGCAGATAACAAAGCATGAGGGAAATGTTTCCCTCTTCCTCAGCCTCTCAGAGTATATGCAATTTACTGCGTGTGAAATTGTAAAATGTTTGTTTCTTTTCCCGATGGTATTTACAGTTCTTATACCAAGTGACAAGTCTGAACATTCAGAGGCTGTTTACACAGGCAGCCCAATTCTGTATTTTAGATGTTTTATAATTGGTCTTTTGACCAATCAGAACAGCCCTGAAAAAGTGCAGATGTGAAAAGATCTGATGTGATTGGTCAAAAAAACAATTAGTGGTTCAAAAAGATCACAGTTATGCTGCCTGTGTAAACTCAACCATACTAGCACACATGATGATATAAGCCTATAGAATGAAGTAACAGACATGCTATACATACTAAGTAGGGAGTAAGTATGTATACTGAGTATGTATAATACATATGGTAGGTTTCAATTAAGCCTGGCTGCATGGCACTTCAAACTGAAAACAATCCCTCTATTTATCTGTTGCACAGATTGTGAGGGCATGGCAAAGCTGGTAGAATACGCTGCTGGCGGCAGAAGCTAGTGGCATATGGAGTGACTCGGTCGCTATAGGGACAGCCCGGCGTTCGCAGCATTCCCTTTGTTTCCACGGCGATGGAGGTAATTAAGAGGAAGTGTGTCCTTAGCGACTCCAGAGGGGTCATTCCCAGCTCCGCTAACTAACTCTCAATGTAAATACTTAATGTACAACAGTTTTCATAAAGCATGCAGCAATGAAAACAACCATGATGCTACTACTGCACTGGGATCCCGCTGCTAGCTATCGGCTCCCTGCTTTTTACAAAAACTGTTTCAATCCCACTTCCTCTTACATCAACCAATTCCAAGAACTGTGTCCTCTGTCAAATCATCCAACTAGAAGGATTGAGAGCGATAAAGAGAGAGAGGGCATTCTCTGTCAAGTACAGTAGTGCGTAACTCCATAGAGCAGAGCGGAAGAACCTGCCATAGATCAGGGGCCATTTTGTTTAATTTTAGCAGCACTCTGACTAACTCATATTAGACTTAGCATGGCTCTACTTTTTATAGGAGTGGTGGATGTGGGGAAGGCTCTAGGGGTGTTAGACTGTCATTTGGCTCGCTGCTGACAGTGAAAGACTGGCAGAGAGCCTACTTTTGCAATTGCAATTTTAATGCACCCCAAATTAGTGAGTCTCTAGTAGCATCCACAATGTCATGGACTAGCTCAGTCAGTGGCCCCTTAATTGAATGTGTCTCTGCATGTTCTGTCAGGGGGAGAGTCAACTTACTCTGTACATCCCATGATGTTAGCTATCTTCATTCCCTGGCCAAGCCCCTGTTAAATGTACCTTAATTGAACGTGTCTCTGTGTAAGGTATCTTCTTGTTATAGGTTGTACTGTGGGCATTTTTACCAGGCTTAGAATCTGTTTACTATGTACATCCCTTGTAGCTAGCTAGTTATCTGTATTCTTTAGCCAAGTTCGTGCTTGTAGAATTGAGAACGTTTTCTCAGAGCCAGTCAAGGTTGTGTTGTGTTCCATCCTTAGAACCTTGCCATACATGTGTAACCTTGGTCAAGTTGGACAGTAAATGCTCTTTTTTCCTCAAATTTGACCAATGTCTGTGCTCTCTAGGCTCACATTTTATATTGCAGTTACCCTCCTGCCCATATATAAAATATATCCACCCTCCCCCTCTCCTCCCCATCTACCTTTTTCCCCCTACTTTCGTTCTGTCTTCGCTGACACTGTAGAATCTCACTCATTCCCCGCTGGTGTGATGTCTCATGTTCTCCTCTGCAGCTGAGCGCAGTCAGGCCACAGAGGTTCAGCCTCACCTTCGCACTGTAGAAGCAATACCCTCTCCTTCCTCCCTTCCTCCCTTCCTTCCTTCCTTCCTCCATGTTTGTGATCGAGTGCTTTAACAACGATTGGAGTAGAGAAACGCAAGAGTAAACCTGGAAAGAACAGCTGAAGCAATATAGAATAGAGGCACAGTGCATGATTTTAATCCATTTATTCACAAAGCCTATATATACAGTACAGCCTACAGTGCAGCCAACTGTACACATACACAGTTGGTACCAACAATGGAACCGCCATTTGTTGGACTGTGCAATACATTAACAATACAGTTGAGTGTCCAGGTGGTTTTCCCTAACCATCTGTGTCAGACAATGGGCCGCCGTTTAAAAGAATACAATTCAAGAAGACACAGAGATGTCAAAACACGCAATTAGTGGAGTCAATGTAAACAATATAGCTAGTTACCACCATTCACCATTCACCATCCACTGCCCATTCCAAATCAATTTGGCTCACTCTTTCATTTCCTGTTTGTGCCGCATGCGGTGACATGCTAGCTGTCGGAAGAAAGCACAGCGGTAAGGGTGTGCTCGTGTTGAACCCATGCCACTGTTTGTAGGGAGAAATGTATGTCATGTGCCTCGGGCTAAATGAAAGGATTACCATGTCATTATAGCATTTGAGTCAGCAAGACGGCTCCATGATGCCGGCTAAGCAAAACAAAACCGTCTTATCCCCCAGGAATATAATGCTAATATTCTATATTTAGGGACGGTATTAAGTCCCATTACCCAACAGACTAACAATTGATCCGGATGGATTCTTTTAAATATGTTATTGGACCATAAACATATTTGGCTCATTAAACTATAAGGTCCAAATAATGATGATCCATGCTGCTTTGAAAATATAATAAATAAACAAGCCTACAAGCAATACAAGACTCTATTATTATGGTGGGAGAATATAATACAGTTTTAAATAACTCAATGAATCGTAAATGTCATGCCCTGATCTGCTTCACCTGTCCTTGTGCTTGTCTCCACCCCTCTCCAGGTGTCGCCCATCTTCCCTATTATCCCCTGTGTATTTATACCTGTGTTCTCTGTCTGCTTGTTGCCAGTTCGTCTTGTTCATTCAAGCTTACCAGAGTTTTTCCTGTCAGCTCCTTTCGTTTCCCGGCCTCTCTTTGCTAGTCCTCCCAGTTTGACCTTTGCCTTTCCTGACCCTGAGCCTGCCTGTTGTCCTCTACCTTTGCTCCACCGCTGGTTTACTGAACCCTGCCTGTCCCTGACCCTGAGCCTGCCTGTCGTCCTCTACCTTTGCTCCACCGCTGGTTTACTGAACCCTGCCTGTCCCTGACCCTGAGCCTGCCTGTCGTCCTCTACCTTTGCTCCACCTCTGGTTTACTGAACCCTGCCTGTCTCTGACCCTGAGCCTGCCTGTCATCCTCTACCTTTGCTCCACCGCTGGTTTACTGAACCCTGCCTGTCCCTGACCCTGAGCCTGCCTGTCGTCCTCTACCTTTGCTCCACCTCTGGTTTACTGAACCCTGCCTGTCCCTGACCCTGAGCCTGCCTGTCGTCCTCTACCTTTGCTCCACCGCTGGTTTACTGAACCCTGCCTGTCCCTGACCCTGAGCCTGCCTGTCGTCCTCTACCTTTGCTCCACCGCTGGTTTACTGAACCCTGCCTGTCCCTGACCCTGAGCCTGCCTGTCGTCCTCTACCTTTGCTCCACCTCTGGTTTACTGAACCCTGCCTGTCCCTGACCCTGAGCCTGCCTGTCATCCTCTACCTTTGCTCCACCTCTGGTTTACTGAACCCTGCCTGTCCCTGACCCTGAGTCCGCCTGCCGTCCTGTACCTTTGCCGTACCCTGGATTTCTCGACCCCTGCCTACCTTGACCTGTCTTTATCTGCCCCTGTTTGCTACAATAAACAGTGTTACTTCAACAGTTTGCATCTGGGTCTTATGTTGACCCCTGATAGGAAAGGAAACCACATTATAAACTATCACCCTCATGCACGAATATCATGGATATATTGGAATGAGTGGATATACAGTATGGAGGCTTAAATATCCTGGCCTAGTGAGATATACATGGCATAGGCTCAATCAAGTCATCTTGATTAAATTATGTAATTCTTAAAATTGTTGATAGGGGTCAAATTTGCTCTTACAGAATTTCCATGTGGGAGAGGATATTGGACATTGATATTGACTAGACCCAAAAAATGTATAACTGACTTTTTCCAACATACCATAGGTACAGCAAGATCCCCTTGTTGCTTGGCCTTTAGAGGCAATTGAATAGTCATCTTTAAAACAAAAGCAATTTAGGTGAAAAGAGTTCATATTCGCAAAGGACATTGAGGGACTAATAGTACAGATAGATAACAATAAAAACTGTACCATAGAGGCACAGAATAAGTTAGAGGAACTTATTTAAGAGAGATTAAGTGTCATATTATTTTTTTTAAATTAAGCGTACTGGATGGAATATGGGGAAAAATGCCCCAAATTCTTTTTTAATCTTCAACATAGAAATGTTACCAAAAATGATTTACTAAAACGTATTACAAATGATGGAGTCACCCATGATTCACTAAACAATATTTTGAAAGAGGGACCAAAGAACTTTAAGAATAAGTTTTCATTTCAGTTTCCTCCATTTCCACTAACGAAAGTTAATTTCTATTAATAATGTACAAATAACGCTGTACAGAAAGATTCATGTGAAGGCCAAATTACAGAGGTGGAACCTGATGCAATTAAAGCCTTTAACTCCAGGGCTGGCATACCAGCCGTGAGGTACACAGCCTGGAGGCATATCAAACCTTTTTGATGTACTTAAAAAAAGGTCTGTTATTGTTTTAACCACTCCTTTAAAAATGGTAGATTATCAGATACTCGACAAGGTTTTATTTCACTATTACTAATTCAGGACTCAGGGTGGTAAACATGTTTTTATTTTTTTATTTTTTTATTTATTCCTCCAGGTAGGTTAGTTGAGAACAAGTTCTCATTTGCAACCGCAACCTGGCCAAGAAAAAAAATATAAAGATCCAGTCCATTAAAAAAATTGGAGGCGCCTTACACTTCAGTGTTATGCCACAAAAAAAATTTGCAAAATGCATAGCGCATAGAATTAAAAAGGTATTGTCGGATATTATTCATCCTAATCAGTCAGGTTTTTTACATGGACGATACAGTGGAGATAATATAAGACAAGTACTGGAAACAAAAGAACACTATGAAATATCTGGGAAAGCAGGCCTGGTATTCATAGCTGACTTTAAAAAGGCTTTTGATAAACTAAGACTGGAGTTTATACTGAACAGAAATATAAACGCAACATGTAAAATGTTGGTCCCATGTTTCATGAGATTAAATAAAATATTCTTTACACAGGTGCACTTTCTGCTAGGAACAATAACAGGCCACTCTAAAATGTGCAATTTTGTTTACATCCTTGTTAGTGAGCAGTTCTTCTTCGCCAAGATAATCCATTCACTTGACAGGAGTGGCATATCAAAAAGCTGATTAAACGTCATTATCTTTACATTACACAGGTCCACCTTGTGCTGGGGACAATAAAAGGCCACTCTAAAATGTGCAATTTTGTCACACAACACAATGCCACAGAGGTCAAGGTTTGAGGGAACTAGCAATTTGCAGGCTGACTGCAGAATGTTAATTTCTCCACCATAAGCCGCCTCCGTTGTTTTAGAGAATTTGGCAGGACGCCCCACCGGCCTCACAACCACAGACCATGTGTAACCATGACAGCCCAGGACCTCCACATCCGGCTTCTTCACCTGTGGGATTATCTGAGACCAGCCACCCGGACAGTAGATGAAACTGTGGGTTTGCACAACCGAATAATTTTGAACTGTCAGAAACCTTCTCAGGGAAGCTCATCTGCGTGCTTGTTGTCCTCACCAGGGTCTTGAGTTCGAAGTTCGGTGTCATAGCCGACTTCAGTGGGAAAATGCCCACCTTCGATGGTCACTGGCATGCTGGAGAAGTGTGCTCTTCACGAATGAAGCCCGGTTTCAACTGTAATGGGCAGATGGCAGACAGTATGTAAAATAATGTTGGAGGCTGCATCAGATGATCTGGCCTCCACAATCATCAACCCAATTGAGGTGAGTTGGACCACAGAGTGAAGGAAAAGCAGCCAACAAGTGTTCCTTCAAGACTGTTGGAAAAGCATTCCAGGTGAAGCTGGTTGAGAGAATGCCAAGAGTGTGCAAAGCTGTCAAAGGCAAAGGGTGGCTACTTTGAAGAATCTCAAATATATATTGATTTGTTTAACACTTTTTTGGTTTTTGATTCTATATGTGTTTTTTCATAGTTTTTATGTCTTCACTATTATTCTACTATGTAGAAAATAGTAAAAATAAAGAAAAACCCTGGAATAAGTAGGTGTGTCCAAACTTTTGACTGGTACTGTGTATATATGTAATCTGCAGTTCAAACAATAGCAAAGCCACCACACCACCACTGTTTTGGTGAACAGCTGAGGGATGGGTCTGGTGATATGTAACCGCTCAAATTCATAGACAGAGCTATGGATGCAAGGACTCACCATCGATCAACACAGTTCTGACCATGTTCTGTAAACAAAGGATATATTTTGGGTTCTGATGGGGTATGACAGTTTAACTAAGCTCATGAGATGTTTAGAAGTTCTACTCTTCAAGACTCAATGGCTATATGTATCATTAATTTAAAAGTCCCCAAAAAATGGATGTGGCATTCTAAGATTGCCTCTTTAAGCTAACGCACCCAGAGGTGCCGTGTTTTGTAGCAGTGTACTGTAACAGCAGGCTCACTACATGGCACCACTTATAGCCTAGCGGAAGATCCTAATTAATTAGGATCATTATAATATTTATTTCTACCAGGCACCATTTCTCATTTTCTCCTACAATTTGTACCGTGTCTATTCCTACTATATTTTCTGTCACTCAGTGCAGCTGTCTCGTGCTCTCTCTCTCTCTCTCTCTCGCTCTCTCTCTCTAATATTAGCTCCATTCGCTTTCTTTATCTATTACCGCTCATCTCACTCTCTCGCACTCCTCAGCCTCTTGCCTCGTCAGCCTGTCCTACTCAACTCTTTCAATTCAAATTCTTTTTGGAATCCAGTTTAAATGCACGCAGGAAGGCGTGTCCTTGTCAGGACAAATAAGCATTTAGCAGGGGTAACAAATCAGACAGTTGACAAAACAACTCGCTGTCCAGAGTACAGATGAAGTTATGGGATGTGATGGAACGATATTAGATTTGTTTTACCCCGTGGCTACATCCTGTGTTCAGTTATGCCGGCACTCCCTAAATCTCACTACTGTAGCTGTAATCTACTTTGAAGATTTTTTACACATTTTACCATCCCTCCCCAACTAATTATCCTATTTTTCGACACCTTTATCTCTCCTTTTTTCTCTCGCTCCATTTCTCTCTCTCTCTCCTGGCTTCCCCTATTTCTTTGTGCTCGCTTTGTGCTCTTTAAGTTTTCCTTGAGTGACTAATTCTGGTAACCATGTGAGTTTCTATGTGAGTGGGACCTATCTGTGTGTGTGTGTGCTGCCTCCTAACCTCTGAAATATAGACATTAAGTCCTGGGGAGCATCTCAATTGCATACTCCACACGTCCTCTCTCCTCACCTCCTTCGAGTAGCAAGGACCTATTGGAGTAGAAGGTCAGAGGGGAGGGGCCTCTGGCTTGTTCATCCAATGGATTTTAAGGAGGCGAGGAGAGAGGATGGGAGGAGTACGCAACTGAGATTCTCCCCTAGTCAGGTGTGTATTATATCACGTAGCTCCAGCCATATATTATGTCATATAGTTGTATATTATGTTATAATGAGTCCTCCCATCCAGCAGGTGGTGGACCAGGCAGCCAGAAGACCGTTCTCCATGAGGAGTAGTGGAAGATGCCGGCTCTGCCAGCGCTGCTGCTGTCGATTTACTTCCTCTTACTGTTGCTGACCATGGCCCCGCTCTCTTTCACCCAGGCTCCCGCACTCTCCTCTGTCAGAATGGGTGGGATTTCTACTAGTTACCACAGCCACAAAGTCAAAATGGGCTATATCATAAATGGGATTACAAATGTAGAATTAATCAAAATATAGGACAGAACACACATGAAAACACAGCATGGTAGCAACACAACATGACAACAACATGGTAGCAACACAACACGGCAGCAGCACAACATGGTAGCAGCACAAAACGTGGTACAAACATTATTGGGCACAGACAACGGCACAAAGGGCAAGGAGGTAGAGACAACAATACATCACGCGAAGCAGACACAACTCTCAGTAAGAGTGTCAGTAAGAGTGTCTGGTAACACAGGAAGCTGCAGTACAGTACAGTTCACAGTACAATGTTCTATCAATGTCTCCATGGATACGCATACTGTAGGCTAATTGAAGATCAGGAAGATAAGGCTTGGATCAGAGAATGCCTCATTCCTCAGTAATTGTAATGTAAACAAGGGTCGTTTACCATAAGGATGATAGGATCATTTATGAACTCATTTGGTTATGTACATCTCGCTGACTTCCCCGATGTGATCATCATTCAGTGATCGTCCTAAATGTCAGATGACAGGTTGTCCAGTTTTCCCCCTGAATAACCTTTCCTTGAAAATGTCTCTAGTCCGTGTGATTCTCTGTGACTCACCCCTGGTATCCATTTTGCAGATGGGTTGAATGTTAGTCAAAAGGTCAGCCTCATTGGAACATAGATCAGATAGACTTACTTTGAAAGGAATCACAAAACCCAACAGTGGATTTGAATCCATCTGCCCCCGGGTCTGGTTTTTCATGCTCCTTTATCTTCTCGTCTGTCTTTCTATCGTTCTATTTATCCCCCCAGCGGCCATTTTGGACGACCAGTCGGTGTGTGGGCGAGGGGAGCGGCTAGCGCTGGCCCTGGCCAGGGAGAACATTAACAGTATTTTTGAGGGCCAGTCCAGAGCCCGGGTGGAGGTGGACATCTTCGAGCTACAGAAGGACTCACAGTACGACACCACCGATACCAGTAAGCATGATCAGTACAAACTATTTTCTAAATTGAGCTGGATAGACATTTTATTCATTCAAATGTGACCGACGGGTTTCAAATTCAGGTCGAATCCTGAGTACCGCAAGAATGTATTAGCCCGCTGAGCTAATGCCAATGTTCCACTTATTGTCAACTATATCTGGATAGACACTTTACGCATACAAATTTGACAGAATGGGTTCAAACCAAGATCTCCTGAGTGCCACAAGACTGTTAGCCCTCTGAGCTAAAGACAATACATTATCTCAGAGGAGCTAATGCAAGTCTTCTGATCCCAGGCAAGGTTACTCATCACACGAGTTACACCGACATACACTCACACACTCACAGTGTACCGCTGACAGAAGTCATTGTCTTGGAGAAGGACGAATCGACAGAGGAAGCTAAGTGTGTGTGTCCGAGATCATTATTTTTCACGTCATAGCCTTTTGTACTCCCACCATCACAAAGGGATGCAATATGGTAGTGGGTGTTAACAGTTGCTCTTTAAACAGTGAGTGACCTGCAAGTATTCACGTGCAAACACACTCATACACACATACACACCACAGGAGGTTGGTGGCACATTAATTGGGGAGGACGGGCTTGTGGTAATGGATGGAGCGGAGTTGGTGGAATGGTATCAAATACATGGTTTGATGCCATTCCATTTACTCCGTTCCAGCCATTACTGTGCCCTTTCCTCCCCTCAACAGCCTCCACTGATACACACACACACATTGCTGATCTGTCTCGGATCTGGGAGAGCCGTGGAGGATTTCTGAACAGAATAATAACACTCATCTCCAATAGACAGAGTGTGGATTCAGATTGCCGTTATGGCCACAATTAATCAAAAGTGTCCAGCATTGACTCTTAATTTGATATATCATCCAAGAACTGGACAGAGACAGAACTGGACCTCGTCCAGAACTGGACCTATGTCTTGCTGGTGAATTCTCTCTCCTTACTAATTCCCCCCTTTCTCATTCCCTCCCGTCTGTCCGTGTCCGTGTCTGTGTCTGTCTGTGTCTGTCTGTGTCTGTCTGTCTGTATGTCTGTCTGTCTGTCTGTCTGTCTCTGTCTGTCTGTCCCCTCGTTTCTCTCTCCCCCCCCCATCTCGCTGCTGTCTGTCTCTCCTCTCTATCTCCCCTCTGTCTCAGTGTGTCAGATATTGCCAAAGGGGGTGGTCTCTGTGATTGGCCCCGCCTCCAGTCCTGCCTCAGGGTCAACTGTCAGTCACATCTGTGGAGAGAAGGAGGTGAGCTAGCTATGTCCTCTAAACCACATTCACACTGCTACTCATACTATATCCCCAAACTCCCATAAACCACTACTCCACTACTTGTCTGCTTACTGGATGATTACCAATCATTGAAAGGACTGGATAGGTTTCGGACATTTTGTTTATACCTATCCTGCTGGGGTTTACTTATTAAGGAAGTGTTCTCTCAGATTATTAGGTACACTCATCTAGCACCAACAATCATACCACGCTCAAAGTTGCTTAGGTCACTTGTTTTGCCCATTCTAACGTTCAACTGAACAGTAACTGGATGCCTGGATGCCTGTCTGCCTGCTTTATATAGCAAGCCAAGGCCACATGACTCACTGTCTGTAGGAGCAATCCATTTTCATGAACGGTTGGTGTACCTAATAAACTGGCTGGTGACTGTATGTAGCACTGCTATAAATTCAAATCAAACTTTATTTGTCACATGAGCCAAATACAACAAGTGTAGACCTTACAGTGAAATGCTTATTTACATCCATTAACCAACAGTGCAGATCAAAAGAGTTAAGAAAATATTTACCAAATAAACTAAAGTAAAAAATAATAAAAAGTAACACAATAATAAGGCCTTTTACAGGGGGTACCGGTACCGAGTCAGTGTGCGAGGGTACAGGTTAGTGGAGGTTATTTGTACATGTAGGTAGGGATGAAGTGACTATGCATAGATAATAAACAGCAATTAGCAGCAGTGTACAAAACCAATGGATGGGGGGGATCAATGTAAATAATCTGTTGGCCATTTGATTAATTGTTCAGCAGTCTTATGACTTGGGGGTAGAAGCTGTTAAGGAGCCTTTTGGACCTAGACTTGGTGCTCCGGTACCGCTCGCCTTGCGGTAGCAGAGACAACAGTCTATGACTTGGGTGACTGGAGTCTCTGACAATTTTATGGGCTTTCCTCTGACACCGCCTATTATATAGGTCCTGGATGGCAGGAATCTTGGCCCCAGTGATGTACTGGGCCGTACGCACTACCCTCTGTAGCGCCTTACGGTCAGATGCCGAGCAGTTGCCATACCAGGTGGTGATGCAACTGGTCAGGATGCTCTCGATGGTGCAGCTGTAGAACTTTTTGAGGATCTGGGGACCCATGCCAAATCTTTTCAGTCTCCTGGGGGGGAAAAGGTTTTGTCGTGCACTCTTCACGACTGTCTTGGTGTGTTTGAACCATGATGGTTCGTTGGTGATGAGGACACCAAGGAACTTGAAACTCTCGACCCGCTCCACTACAGCCTCGTAGATGTTAATGGGGTCCTGTTCGGCCCACCTTTTCCTGTAGTCCATGATCAGCTCCTTTGTCTTGATCACATTGAGGGAGAGGTTGTTGTCCTGGCTGTCTCATAATTGTCGGTGATCAGGCCTACCACTGTCGTGTTGTTAGCAAACTTAATGATGGTGTTTGCTTTGGATAAAAGCCTCTGCTAAAATGGCATATGTTTTAAGTCCTTTCAGGTCAGTTGATGTTAGGGAGAGGAGACGTGGAAGCAGTTCATGTTGGGACACAGCCCACATCACTCTAGGAAATGTCCTCTCTGACCTCTCTCTCTCGGTCGTAGTTTAGTGAACTCTGTAATGAGTTAACTGTGGCTCATTCAGTTCGAACCTGCATGGTCACACTTTGGTCATGCAGAGATTTAACCTGGTTAATACTCCTTCTTTCACTAGCTATGATAATGAATCAGTCTTAAACCGTGGTTAGATTACGATCTCTCGTCATATAAATCTGCAATGGGATGCTGTCAATCATCTACCAATGGAAATCTCTTCAGGCATTTTCACATTAGATTTCATTTCAGTACGGGCCAAGCAGCATTTCATCCCAGGGGCGAAACAATTCAGACCTGGCCCTTAGCCAGATGAAGTCAAACAAGGGTTTAAAATCTCGCAATAGGAAGAAAATGCAAATGTGAAGAAAATAGAGCCTGTTTACCGTCTATGGATGAAATACCAGTATATAAACAGCTTTTGCTTTGTTTGGGTTGAATTGGGTTGAATATGTCAATGTGATGGACAGTGCATGATAATAATGTCCAGGGTAAAAGCTTGAATGCTTAAACTCCCAAATGCAGCCATTTTTTTTAAATATCAATATCAAATAATGACCTTGCTGTAATAGTTCTCAAGCAAGAATTTTGCTAGGACTGTCTGGGAGTGGTCTGAGTGACGGGGGACAGGGGTAGAGATATGTCATCTGAAAACTAGCTGTTATTGGCAGAAGTCTTACACTCTCTTTGTTATTGGTCTATATGAACGTATACTGCCTGGTGATGGCACCAGGCATGCAAACAACTCCACCCATGCAAAACCTGCTGATTTAGAAGGTCTTGTGTAGATTGTATCTTCAACCAGCAACTATCAGGAAATATCCCCGATCAAATGTTTTCCCACTTTTTACAGTGTTAGTTTCATCAGCTGTTGTACAATATGATACAAAACACAGGAAAATATCATTTTGACTGCACTGGGCCTTTAAACCCAACCCCTTCATCTCCCTTCCTTTACTCTTTGTGTATGATATGATACTAATAATTTTGCTTATTATAGTATACACAAGTATGATAATAATAATCCATTATCATCATACGTGACCATCATTTATAACATACTCACATAAACAACTGTGCACACTTCCCATGATCGATTCATGATGCCTAAAAGAGCATTTATAATGCCGTTTGTTGCCTGCTGTCTCAGATCCCTCATGTGAAGGTGGGCCCGGAGGAGACGCCCAAACTCCCATACCTCCGCTTCGCCTCGGTCAGTCTCTACCCCAGCAACGAGGACCTGAGCCTGGCTATTGGGGCCATCCTCCGCTCTTTCAGCTACCCCACCGCCAGCCTCATATGCGCCAAGGCAGAGTGTGAGTGTATATGCCTCAGGTTGTCTGATACTGCATGCATGTTCCTATAGTTCCCTACTTGTAGAATTCCGTACTACAATATTTCCCTACGTACACATTTTGTGGAAAGGATTCAACATGGAACCCAAAAGTGTTCTATCTTGAACCTAAAATGGTCCTTTGGCTGTCCCCATGGGAGAACCTTTTGAAGAACCCTTTTTGGTTCCATGTAGACCCCTTTCCACAGAATATTTTACATGGAACCACAAAGGGTTCTACCTGTAACCAAAAGTGGTTCTACCTGGAACCAAAAAGGGTTCTCCTAGGGGGACACCCGAAGGGGGACACCCTTTTTTCTAAGAGTGTACAGTCTACTTCCTTTACCTCCATACATCAACTCTCCACGGTTACGGGTTGATCTGAACAAAGGTTGAGTCTGAGTGCAGGATGTTTGATACTGCATTTGTCTCATGCTTCTAGACCTTGATTATTGTTGCAGTATCACCTGTGTGAGCGTGGAGAGTGTATAAGAAATGATACATTGTATACGTTGTCAAATGAGATGCCCTGCGTTGCTGTTTTCCTCAAGGTGCATGTTTACATTTGAGTCATTTAGCAGATGCTCTTATCCAGAGCGACTAACATGAGCAATTAGGGTTAAGAGCCTTACTTAAGGACACATCAACAGATTTTTCACCTAGTCTGCTCGGGAACTCAAACCAGTGACCTTTCGGTTACTGGCCCAACGCTCTTAACCGCTAGGCTACCTGCCGCCTCCATGCTCATGTAATCCTTTATTTAGCAGGTTCAAGTAGTCCAAGTAGCTTCAAGTAGTGCATATGTAACCGATGTGAAATGGCTAGCTAGTTAGCGGTGGTGCGCGCTAATAGCGTTTCAATCGGTGACGTCACTCGCTCTGAGACCTTGAAGTAGTTGTTCCCCTTGCTCAGCAAGGGCCGTGGCTTTTGTGGCGTGACGGGTCACGATGCTTCGTTGGGTGTCAGTTGTTGATGTGTGCAGAGGGTCCCTGGTTCGAGCCCAGGTAGGGGCGAGGAGAGGGACGGAAGCTATACTGTTACACATAGCTATCTGTTGAGGTTCATGTATTGTGTGTATGTTTTGACGCTTTAGACTTGTCAGCGTACAGCCGATGCCCCTGAAGCTTCAGCAGAGCAGTAGTGCGTATCATTTTGCATTGGTCTGATGCTCCTCTCTTCAAATAATACAACTCCAACAAAGACCCTGAACTGTACAAGAGTACTCCAGTAGCCTGGAGCCATTCATACAACCCCTCTATCACCCTCCCATCATTCCTCCTGCGTTCCAGTGTCCCCTGCACACAGAGTGCAGCCGCCCAGCCAGTCTAGGTGGTGGATTAGCCCAGCTCCCCTCCATAGTGGCTTATGCCTTCCACTTATGAGCTGCTGCTCTACTCGACTGCTCAGGTCTAGGCCAAGGTTGCCGAACGCATCTTTTAACAGTCCGCGCCACCCTCCCTCTTTATGGAGCCCACTATTTTCCTCTTGGCTGGTCTAGTTTGCGCTCTGTGTAATGTTCTTTCGCAAAATGGTGTCTATTCTTTCCTCTTCCCTTGGTTTTTTTTGTTTTATTTTCCAGCCAGCTATGTTGCCACTGTTTTGGTTTGTCTGTTCCCTGTTTAAGGCCCAGATTATCAAGGTCAGGCATGTGATAGACTCGTTTCTGGATAGAGTAACTCACTGGTCACTGAATGTTATGAAAAGGGGTAGGAAGTAAAGGTGGACATGTACTTTCTGTCCAGGGATGAAGAGGAGGATGGTCCTCCTCATTCATTTCAGGAAAAAATGAAACAATTTAACACGTTCAGAAATCCTTCTTGTAACTCAAACGATACCTTTGTTTACACACCTCACCTAAATATCTGATTAAACATACTGGTAACAGAGAATGTGAAAATATGTGTTAACAGCACCAGCTAGACATGTACAGTTACCTTCTGGTTGCCAAAGTAGATTTAACGTTACTACACAGCATAATATAAAGTGATGGGGGGGACAGAGAAATAGAGCAGAATATCATGTTTTTCCGGTAGCAGTAATCAAAATGTCTTTTGAAATAGCAATACAGTGCTATAGTAATCTGTAATGTTTGGTTGAGGTATCACAAAGTATGTGTTTCATCAAGCCTCTGAAGTGCTCCGCCTCCACCCCCTAGGCCTGCTGCGATTGGAGGAGCTGGTACGGCGCTTCCTGATCTCCCGGGAAACACTGTCCGTTAGGATGCTGGACGAAAGCCTGGACCCCACCCCCCTGCTAAAGGAGATTAGAGACGATAAAGTGGCTACTATCATCATCGACGCCAATGCTTCCATCTCCTATCTCATCCTCAGAAAGGTCAGGACCCTCACCAGGCTACAGTCACAAAGACAACTAACAACAGTGTGGTCCTCTGTAGCTCAGGTGAAAGAGCAAGGCGCTTGCAATGCCAGCATCGTGGGTTTGATTCTCGGGACCACCTGTACGTAAAATATATGCACGCATGACTGTAAGTCACTTTGGATATAAGTCCTGCTTAACGGAATATACTAGTATTATATATTTAAGCAATAAGGTCCAAGAGGGTGTAGTATACAGTATGGCCTATATACCACGGCTGTTCAAACATGACGCAAACGTTCCTGGATACAGCCCTTAGCCGTGGTATACTGGCCAATTACCACAAACCTCCGAGGTGCCTTATTGCTATTATAAACTGGTTAACAATCTAATTAGAGCAGTACAAATAACTGTTTTGTCATACCCGTGGTATACGGTCTGAAATACCACCGATGACAGCCAATCAGCATTCAGGGCTCGAACTATCCAGTTTATAATACAGTTTAAAATCTTTCAAAGAATCAAGTAGCACATTATTTGAAGGTTACCTAGAGCTACATAAGGACTTCATAACACATGTATAACTCACACATAACACATTTGTAAGCAGCACATAAGCATTCCATAAATGCTTATGTCAAGTTGATAATTGTATCATAGCAATGTCACCATGATATAATTAATCTACTTGAAGGCGTTGACATGAGCATTTATTACATTCAAGAAATGCTTAAGCACTGCTTATGAATCTGCTACATCTGAATTATTCATGTTTTAGCAGATCCTTATGTAGGTTCGCTTTGCCCAGCTCAATGTCATTCTCTGCAGTATAAAACACACAGCACCATTTATCCTACTCAATATTGTGGCCAGAAGGCACATTATATATGTATGCTTTGAAATGATGTATTATTCTGTTCCGTAGTCTACTGGTGGCACCAGTACTGTAAGCTATGTAAACGCTAGATGTGGTGTTGACGTATGCTATGTGTATGCACGTGTAATCAACTGTCAAAAATAGCAGATATGCGCTGTTAGCTTTCAACGGTCAAAGCTCTACATGCCAAACACCTGCTCATATGTCTAAAGCTAGCAAACTTGTTACCTGAATGCCATATGATAAAGTTACTGCATCACCCACAGTGCAGCGCAATTCAGTGTATCAGCACTGTTACAATGCCCCCCCCCCTCACCCCTCTCTCCTTTTCCACCCCTCAGGCATCAGAACTGGGGATGACATCAGCGTTTTACAAGTACATACTCACCACAATGGTAAGAGCATACCAATCAAAATTCTCCTCCCCTCCCTCTCCGTACCCTACCCACAATCCTCTCTGCTCGGCCTGTGGACGGCTATCGCGGCAGATCTCATCTGAAATGCATGATGGGAGTGCACCGCTAGTCATCATTATTTCTGTGCCTGGCGCATGCCCTTGTGCGAGGTGACTTACATAGCTAGTAATATTTTCTACATCGTATCCCGTCCCGTCTACAGTGCAGGGCATTTTTGCTGTGGTACTTACAAGGGCGCATGCCTCACACACCCAAGTGAGAAACGGCAGTTCCCTGAACATTGGAGAGGGACCAGAAATGTCTAAATCATGACCCTTTTCATTTTCATAGCTGAATGGCACGCCGCTCTACTGTCTGGAACTAGAACCGTTGGTGTCCTGCCTCCCGGTACCAAAACGCTGTCCCTGTATTGTACCATGGTCTCCTTAGTGTATTCAGCTACTGTGGGATGCTGTGGTAAACTGTTACTACCGCTGTCCAACTGCAATGAACTTTTCCAGAGCCGTATTTCAGATAGGCTGTATTTCAAAATTATTTTAAAGAGAAGAAAGATGTACTTACTTACTACCCCTATTCCACACTGCTATCTCATACCTCACTGTCAGTGGCGGTCAGTGCCGTTTATGAGCATGTCCTTATTTCTTTTACAGCTTGTTGGATGACTGTCGTTCATATTCCATTCACCCAGTTCAATGTAACATCAATAGGTTTAGGCTACTACATGATACAAAAATGTTCCCCATACCCATCATGAGGTTTCTACAAACTAGCCGATGAATGAAAGTTTACAACATAGGTGCACACAGGTCTAGAGAATTTTGCAATGACAGACAGTGACACATGGACAGACAGTGACACATTCAATACCTCCTTGCACACTCTTGCCTGCATCTAGTTTATCTAGGGTGTAATCATTAGTCCAACAGTTGCAAATGAGAGTTTCTATTGGACAAATTCAGGCATTTTTATCCCCGTTTCGTTTGTTTCCGTTTAAGAAACGTTTTACAACAGAATCGGCAGAAGGAATACACATCCCTGATCACGCATCAACACAGTTCACTTTCATAGCAGCCACGTTGCGTTCTTTCTCACCTCTATGCACTCTCCTCCTCTCACCTTTTCCCTTTGTTGTGGACTTCAATGAACAACATATCAGCTGTATGTGACCAGGCGAAAAAACCTTTCCAAACCATGTCATAACCGCTACACACAGCCTACATCATTGTCCCCATATTTGCCAAAGTAACATCCTAGTCAATATAGCTAATAGAACTAATGTGTTAGTAAACCCGCTACAATCATGCAGTAACGCTACATTGTACAGTCAGTAAGCAGTTAGGCAATATATTAATAAAACCAAAAGCTTACCTTGACTTGGAAAAGTTTCAGTGTTGTGTGGGATAGTCATAGACAACTAACTAACATAGCATCCCTCTGTTTGAGCCGGGTGTTTGAGTAATTAAATTTGCTAGCTAAGTAAGTGAAAGTGAAAAAATGACAATCTCTCTCACTTGCTTCTCCTTCATTTTTGAAGAAATTAATTTGTTCAAAACTGTTCAACTATTGTCTTTCTCTCTTTTTGAGTAAACTGCTCACCACATTTTATGCACTGCAGTGCTAGATAGCTGTAGCTTATGCTTTCAGTACTAGATTCATTCTCTGATCCTTTGATTGGGTGTCAGTTCATGCTGCAAGAGCTCTGATAGGTTGGAGGACATCCTCCGGAAGTTGTCATAATTATGGAAGGGGGTAGGAACCAAGAGCCTCAGTTTTGTATGGAAGTCAATGTACCCAGAGGAGGATGAAAGCTAGCTGTCCTCCAGCTACACCATGGTGCTACCCTACAGAGTGCTGTTGAGTATCCTTTAGACCTTCATTGCAAAACAGTGTGTTTTAATCAATTATTTGGTGACGTGAATATATTTAGTGTAGTTTTATCTAAAAAAACATAACTTTTTCAATGTAATACCATTTTTGTTTTTGTGAAATTCACTGAGGAGGATGGTCCTCCCCTTCGTCCTCTGAGGAGTCTCCACTGCTCACTGTTGAACAATCATTTATTTGACATGACTGGGGAGGGGGAAAAACATGAACATTTTCCCCTACCTGTATGGTTTAGCTAGCTCTCCCAAGCCCCTCCCACCTTCTTGTGCCAATCAGGACTTTCTCCTGCTGCGATTAAACTAACTCCCAAGCCCCCTAATTTGTCAATCAGGACTTTCCCCTGCTGCGATTGGACGACGTGGTGGATGACCAATCCAACATCGTAGGTTTCTCCATGCTCAACAGCAGCCATCCCTTCTACCTGGAGTTCATCAGGAGTCTCAACCTGTCCTGGAGGGAGGGCTGTGACCTCAGCCCCTACCCTGGCCCGTCGGTGAGAACCGGAATCCTTGTATGTGGTTGTACTCATACACTATTACTGTGACTAACACTCATACTCATACTCACTCTCTTTCATAAACTGTAACTCATATCTTCTTCAAACACTCATATATTGTGTAGTCTTACTGTCACTCGTATACTAATTATTTACCAGCACTCATATACTTGTTACTCATATCGTTTTCTCATACACTGTCACATACTGTTACTGCTGTCACTCATATACTGCTACAGTAATTTACTCATATACGGTCAGCTAAGTATGTTTGTGTTCTCCCTACTGCTAAGTTATCCACGTGCTGTTACCTGTATACTCTCGACTATGATAACTTATACTGATATAGTATTATATATGTTATACTATAACAGTGTAATGACATCCAGTTCTACATTCTCACTCATACACTTACTCGTACGTGCAATGCCACACATTTATGCATACATTTCTAAGTCATACACAGCGGAGGGGACTGGTGGGACGAGCTATAGGAGGACGGGCTCTTTGTAATGGCTGGAATGGAACGGTATCAAACCCATCAAACATATTGAAACCACATGTTTGACTCCGTTCCATGAATTCTAATCCAGCCATTACAATGAGCCCATTCTCCTATAGCTCCTCCCAGCAGCCCCCTCTGATTGACAGACTTTATCACTATTCCTTTTTACACGGTCAAACTGCCAGTTGAAGTACACATATTGTCATGCTGTCACTCACAGTCTGCGTGATTCTCACTCTGCCAGGTTGACTGATGCCTGACCAGATGTCATTAATTTTTAAAGGGATACCTCGGCATTATGGCAATGAGGCTCTTTATCTAGTCAGGTGAACTCATGGATACCATTTTTATGTCTCTGCGTGCAGTTTGAAAGAAGTTGCTAACCTACACCTATCGCAACTGCTAACTAGCGTTAGCACAATGACTGGAAGTCTAAGGATATCCTATTAGTATCTGCTAGCATGCTAGCAGATACCCATAGACTTTCAGTCATTGCGCTAATACTTGTTAGCATTGGCTCGCAAAACTACCTCTAACTTCCTTCATACTAGACACAGAGACATAAAAATGATATACACGAGTTAATCTGACTCTGAGGAAGTAGATAAAAGGCCTCGTATCCAAAATCCTGAAGTATCCCTTTAAGGTTTGATTGAATCACACAGCTTTGGCACAGACCACAGTGCCACCTTGTTGACTGAGTAGCGTTACATCTATCCCAACGTTTCTCACTCTTGTTGTCTTTCTTTCTCGAGCTTCATGCCTGCCTCTCTCATCTTTCTCTCCATCTCTCGCTTTCCTTCCCTCCCTCCCTACATCTTTCTTACTCTCTCTCACATTTGTATCAACTATTCTCTTACTCACTGCTTCCCTCCCTCCCCCCTATCCCCTTCGCCCCTTCCCTCTCTCTCTGTCTCTCTCTCTCTCTCTCTCTCCCCACAGCTGTCGTCGGCTCTTATGTTTGATGCGGTGCATGTGGTGGTGGGGGCGGTGCGTGAGCTCAACCGGAGTCAGGAGATTGGAGTGAAGCCGCTCAGCTGCACCACTCCTCAGATCTGGCAACACGGCACCAGCCTGATGAACTACCTGCGCATGGTACCCACACATGCTCTCTCTTTACCCAACGCTGTCCCAATGCTGTCCCAACGCTGTCCCAATGCTGTCCCAACACTGTCCCAATGCTGTCCCAACTATCCCGTTTTGTATTAGCCAACTGATTCGTAATGTTGTTGACTACAGAAACCGTTAGTTCACCTGTGTGTCCCAACTAGCCAGTTGTGCCACCTGCATATAAGCCAACTGATTGCTGTCTTGCCTAGGAAACCATGTAACATTGTTTAACCTTTTCCTGCAGTGGGCTAAATCAGGATAGAGTGTCTCTTGATAGTCTTAAGTACACACATGGTTATGGGCTTGAAAAAAAGAAGGCACCTGTACCATGTCAGATATAGAATTGAAATGTATTACATTTTGAGTTTGCTTCCTAATATTACACATTATATACATCACAGAAGACTGAAATATAACAAAACTGTTTGATGTAGAAACACCAGATCTTCTGCTGTTTTTTAAAATTATGTTGATTAATTATGAAATCATAAAAATGATTAATAACATTCCACCCATGAGGTCATTTGACTGCAGGAAAGAGCTACGACAGATTGTGTCCCAATAGGTCCAGCGCTTAGTTGAAGTATGCAACATGGCATGGTACATTCACCTGTTACTGAACACTCTCCCAACTAGCCTGGCTAGCTATTTATGCGTTTTCCACCTTAGCCAACTCGTTCTCCTGCCAAGGCGGCAATGTAATGTTGTTGAGTACAGAACAGTCAGGTACCAATAGATTCCATGCTTAGCTAAGACATGGCCGCCTTTGATCCTGAACTACAGAAGTAACAAGGGTTGTGGGACAAATCCATGTAAATTCAGTACATTTGCGGAATGAATGGCATTTCAGCTCATGAAATAAATGTGATTGAATTGTTCAATTCATGAAGTGAATCCTGAATTATTGAGTAATTGACTGAAATGGATTGGAATTTACCCCAACCATACCAGTAGGCTAACTAGTGAATAGCACAGCTCCACTTCGCAGTACATTAGAGCTTGAAGCACTGTCCTATAACCTTCCTGTCGCCTTTGGGAGTTTCGGTCGTTGCCATGTATACCACTGCTCTTGTTTTGTGGGCGTTGTTGCTGTTAGGGTGGTTGGTGTGTGTTGTGGTCTTGATGGTATTCTTCCTATCGTCATTGTTGCGCTCTGCTGGGCAGCGTATTTTCTCTATTTTCTCTCCATCCTCACCTCTCCCCTTCCTTCCTTCCTTCCTTTCTTCCTTCCTTCCTTCCTTCCTTCCTTCCTTCCTTCCTTCCTTCCTTCCTTCCTTCCTTCCTTCCTTCCTTCCTTCCTTCCTTCCTTCCTTCCTTCCTTCCTTCCTTCCTTCCTTCCTTCCTTCCTTCCTTCCTTCTTCCTATCCTATCGGAGTCTACCACTTCTTATCTTCCCCATCTGTTTCTCCCCTCATCTCTCTCCATCTCAGACAATGTTTTCTCACTCTCCGCATCATTCCATCATTCCTACACTCTCTTTGGCAGTGGTTCCACTCTTCTCCCCCTTTCTCCCCCATCCTTCCCCCGCTTTGTTGTTCCTCGTTTGGGCATCTCTTGTTCTTCCTCTCTTTTAGGGTGTAATTCATCCTGAATCTCTCTTCACACCCTCCGTCTTGCCTGCCTTTTGTTTTAGCCATACATCTCTCTGTCTTTCTCGCCACTGTCAAGTCTAGCTATTGTCTGTCTGTTTGTCTGTGCTGAATCTTTCCCTCTCCCTTTCTCTCTGTTCCTCTGTCCCTCTTCTCTTTCGGTTCCACATAATTCTTCTCTCTATTTGCCGCTCTCTCTTTCTCTGGCTACTTGAAATAATAAATGTCTGTTTTTCTCTCTATCTTGCTTCCCCTCCTCTCTCTCTCTCTCTCTCTCTCTCTCTCTCTCTCTCTCTCTCTCTCTGTCTCTCTCAGGTGGAGTATGATGGGTTGACCGGCAGGGTGGAGTTCAACAGCAAAGGCCAGAGGACAAACTACACCCTGAGAATCCTGGAGAAGCACCGTGGGGGTCATAAAGAGGTCAAGGGATCATGGGTTCAAATGTCACTGGGTCATGGTGGGGTCGGGGGGGAATGGCTCAATTTAGGAGTTGATTTGACAAGCACAATACATTTTGACTAAAACATACACATTGATCATGGGTTCAACCTTATTCTCTATCTCTTCCTCTTCATCCCCCTCTCCTCTCTTTCTTTCCTTCGTCGTCCCTGTGTATAGATCGGGATCTGGTACTCTAACAACACGTTGGCGATGAACTCGACATCTCTGGACATCAACATGTCGGAGACGTTGGCTAACAAGACGCTCATCGTCACCACCATATTGGTAAAGACATATTGGTTTCGCACATTTGCATTGGTAGATGTGAAACTGTTGGTTTTCTGTTGGCCATTTTGGGTCAAACAACATTTCTCAAGTGTTCAAGATTTATTTGAGGGCGGCAGGTAGCCTAGTGGTTAGAGCGTTGGGCCAGTAACTGAAAGGTTGCTGCATCGAATCCCCGAGCTGACATGGTAAAAATCTGTCATTCTGACCCTGAACAAGGCAGTTAACCCACTGTTCCCCGGTAGGCCGTCATTGTAAATAAGAATTTGTTCTTAACTGACTTGCCGAGTTAAATAAAGGTAAGAAAAATATATATATTTTAAATTACATGAAATTGGCCAAGAACAAAAAGGAGCCAGTTAGGGGTACACTAATAATTTAATTGTACAGTAACTTGTAATATCAGTTCCATACACCTCATCAAGTCAGTGCTAAGTACTGTAGATGTTAATGTCATTCATGGCTAATAAGTCACATATAGCCCCTTAATGACAAATCATTTCACCAGTGACCTCTATGCAAGAAATTACAATATATGTAAATGTGGGTATGTGCTCGCATTACAAGTAAAGAGTCAGCTCCTTCAGGACACTGTTCCTTCTTTGAATAATGATGAAGAAATATTCAGCAGCTGTTGGTAGGATGTTTACTTCAAAGATATATATTACATGTAGATTTCCATTTCAGTCACTGAGCACACAATCTTATCCAGAGCGACGTAGTTAGTGCAATCATCTTAGAGGTAGCTTTGAGAGACAACCACATACCACAGTCATAGTAAACAAATGCATCCCTTAATAAGTGTCTGTTAGCAAAGTCAGTGCTACATATAATAACAAAAGACAAGCGGGGGGTGTATTCTTTTTTAATTAAAAATTAAAAATCAACACGTTTCGGGAAAATGCCTTCGCCTTCTTTGAATTATAGCTCTTGAAGGACCTTTTGATGTCCTTCTATTGCAGGAGAACCCATATGTGATGCATAAGTCCAACTACCAGGAGCTGCGGGGAAACGACCGGTACCAGGGCTTCTGTGTGGACATGCTAAGAGAGCTGTCGGACTTGTTGAAGTTCTCCTTCAGGATCAAGCTGGTGGATGACGGGCTGTACGGAGCGCCTGAACCGAATGGATCCTGGACAGGCATGGTGGGAGAGCTCATCAATAGGGTAAGCGCACACACACACACACACACACACACACGCAGGCACACCGTCTAGACGACTGGCTGTAAAAGTGGGTCAATGAGGTGGGTCGTCAATCAGTCAAAGGCAGCATGTGATCGCCACGATAACTCATGAGAAGGCTGTCTAAAATCCTTGGTCGTAGAGAGCTATAGGGACGGGCAGGCTTTGCCCCTGCTCTGCGCTACAATACGTGATGCAATTCGTCTAAAATTGTGATGATTAGTTGATTCATCGAATCGGGTGTTAGTGCTGGGATTGAGCAAAAACCCGCTGAGTTCTCTAGGACCATGGTTGGTGACAACGGATGGAAAGGGTGTGAAGTCATGCATCTCAATCAAAGTCAAAGATATGCTTATTGAAACAGTCAGATCATTGCGAGGGCATGTGACGAGATGTGTCTGTCAGGGGCTGGTATGTCAACTGAAGCTGACACTCGACATTTATCAAACATAACCCAAAGAGTGTGTATCAAGGTGGCTTTCACTGGCACCCACCTGCAGTTCAGAGGAGGGGTTGAGCAGGAACCTTTGTGACGCAGATCAAAATGTACCAGAATCCGCAAGGCACTTAATGCTCCTTCGACTGCTATTGCCATAGTAACAACACGGTGTCTAGCACTACGGTTGCTGCTACATTTGTGACTGATAACGATAGGTTCGCCACAACGCCATAGACTCACCCGTTACTTCTACCGCCACTGCTGTTGCCACAACTAAAAAGGACAATTGCAATTACCGATGCTATCTGTGTGATTGCTGGACCTATCTCGACTCCCGATAGCATCTAATAATGCCGTTACTGAAAATGGTAATGATAATGATGATGGCATCCATAATGACCTTACTTTCCCCCAGTGTGAGTGGAGCTGGTGGGGTAGTGGAGCCGTGCGTGACCTATCCGGCGCGTTAAGAGCTGAATCAAATGTCTCTCTGTCGCTAATTATACAGTGGTGCAGCCTGTGATGCCCTAGCCTAGGTTGGCACGCACACACCCTGATGAACGCACGTGTACACACACATGTGTATACACTTAGAAAAAAAGTGTTCCAAAAGGGTTCTTCGGATGTCCCCATAGGAGAACCCTTTTTGGTTCCAGGTAAAAACCCTTTTTGGTTCTAGGTAGAATCATTTTGGGTTCCATGTAGAATCCTCTGTGGAAAGGGTTTTTACATGTAACCAACAATGGTTCTTCAAAGGGGTTCTCCTATGGAACCTTTTGGGTTCTAGATAGCACTTTTCTTTCTAAGAGTGTACACACTCTAAGTGCACACACACATGCGCTCATGTGGAGTGAACACGCTCTTGGTGGCACACACGGAGAGACACACACTAATGGATATGCAGAGTGAGCCCTCACACACAAAGTTATGTAAATTCCATGAAAATATACACTCACTAGATTTTTTAAATATGCATACTTATGCAGTACACACACACACACACACAAACTAGCATTGCCTAAACAGTTCATTGAATAACACACTAACCCACCCCCTTCTCTCCCTCTCTGATACGGCATGATGAAAGTGGGTGAAACTCGTTAACGAGTCTGTCCTCGTTAATCAATTAAGCTGTAGTTAAGGAACTGAGAGGTGTCTGGGGTCTTGTTTTTGTTTGAGCAGCCATGCACTCTATGATGACTATGCCCTCTATGGTGTTTCCCGCCCCTCTCCTTCCTCTAGACCTCCCTCTTGAAGACTCTTCCCCTCCTGCTTTCCTACATGTCAAGACTGCTTTCAAGTCCTCCTCGATAACATCCTTTTAAAAAAATGTATATATCTCTCTCCATCTCTATGCTCTCTCTTCGACTCCCCTCTGTCTTATATCTCTCTCCCTCAATATTTTTCTCTCGCTCTGTTGTCTTTTCTCTCTTTCTCTCCCTTCTCTCTCTCCCTTCCCTCTCTCTCCTTATCTATTTCTCTCTCACACATTTCTTTCTCTGTCTCTCTCTGTCCCTCTACCCCCCCCCCTCGCCATCCCTCTCTCCTACAGAAAGCAGACTTGGCGGTAGCTGGGTTCACCATCACCTCAGAGAGGGAGAAGGTCATAGATTTCTCCAAACCCTTCATGTCCCTGGGCATCAGCATCCTGTACAGAGTCCATTTGGTAAGATGACCACGGAGACCAGTCCATTTAGTTATGATTTACCACTAATGGTTCTGCACTGTCATTGAGTACAGATTATGTGTGCTGTACTACGTTGGTGCTTTTCCACTGTGAGAGTTGTCACGGCTCTTGCCATGTCCTTAGTGTCATTCCTAGCTATGAAAAAGCCATGGAAAGCAATGGAAAGCCTCCAGCTGGACCAGGGGTGCAGTGGAATATACACTGTTTTATACATTGTTGTTACTACCTCGGCTAACACTTTATTTGTGTGCCTATAAACTGTTTATAGACCGTGATAAAATGGTTTGTTAAGCATTAGCAAAATGTCTATCAGACGTGGATGTATTTAGTCCCATAGGCGAGTACATTGCATGTATCAATCATTTCTTATGAGGATACGTAATCATATACAAGTCATGAATAAGGATGTATTCAAACTATGATCATGATGAGTATTTTAACGTCTGCTGATAAAGTGTCACCCCCAACCGGATTCATCCAAAAAGCAATTATCACATATGGACAACAAACAAAACAAACCACATTACTCTGTAGCCTAATACATTCCATTATCAATGTAATTACTCAAGCTGTCGTGGGTCGTATTCATTAGGTACCAAATTGAAGAAAATGGACTGAAACAACTTGTTTCCATTTTTCTGCTGCAAAACCTTTTGCTCTGTTGAGTCCTAATGAATACGACCTTGTACTCACATTGCCCAGTCTGTGATGCAATCAATGCCAATACTCTGCCCCATTGTGTTTGAAATCTGAACTGCACCGTCCGCTATCGATCTCCGTTAACACTAATTTTGTCCTCGTCCTCCAATCAGGGACGGAAGCCAGGTTATTTCTCCTTCCTGGACCCGTTCTCTCCGGCCGTGTGGCTCTTCATGCTGCTGGCCTACCTGGCTGTCAGCTGTGTGCTCTTCCTAGCCGCCAGGTAGCTAACTACGCCACCTAGTGGGCTGGGGGACACCTCAACCTGCATATACACTGGTTAGAGTAGCCTGGTGGTCCTATATCTGTTGGCTATGCAGCACAAACAGATCTGGGACCAGAGATTATACAAGTCTTCTTTCCCTCATCTACTTATCTAATAGAGAGAAGCGAAATGCAATTTTTGGGGACTTGTTTTCACTCAATAAGACACGATGCTAGTATGTGTGAATCATGTGTTGAGGACACAAATCATATGTCGAAGCTCATAGTCCACCTCTCTCACTGTCCACCTCCCAGGTTGAGTCCGTATGAGTGGTACAACTCCCACCCGTGTCCTATGGGGCGAAAGGACATGCTGGAGAACCAGTACACCCTGGGTAACAGCCTGTGGTTCCCCGTGGGAGGCTTCATGCAGCAGGGCTCTGAGATTATGCCCCGCGCCCTGTCCACGCGCTGCGTCTCCGGGGTCTGGTGAGTGTGGGAGGGGGGTTTTTGGGACGTGTGTGTGTGTCTATCTACAGTATCAATCTCTATATTTCTTCCTCCGCTCTTCCTCCACTTTACTCTTCTCTCAAAGCTACTGTTCATCAGATCAAGCAGATGGCAGTCATATACTGATGGGAATTATATTATGCCGCAGTATTACACCCAACCTCACCCACTTCTCACTCTAGTTTGTTAGCTCTGTTAACTCTGAATTGTCTTGATACTGCAATGCACTGCTCAGAATAAAACTGGGTTCAACCTAAAGGGTAAAGTAGTGCAATAAGTTACTTTTTTTGAAAACTATGTAGATGCTCAGACGATCAACAAACGTTTCATTATATCAGTGCAACAGCGTTTTGTGAATGGGAAGAGTTCAACAATTTGTCATTTTGACCTTGACCTGACAAGGATTCAGAAAAAGAGCAGAACTTTGAGGTGTAATAAAATGGGATAGTCTCCTGGACACAAATGAAGCCTATTTCTGGACTAGGGTTCTGGTAACTTACCCACATTTCCCAGGTTTTCCTGAAATCCTGGGTGGAAGATTCCAAGAATCAGGAAGGAATAACTACTGAAAAAGCAGGAAATGGAACCAGGATTTTTTGAAAAAATGGCATTTTGGGAAAGGTACCATAATTCTGCCACCATATTCTGGACAACAACTAAGATCCTATTGTAAGGGTTGTCGTCGGTGGAAGAAGGATCGGACCAAAGCGCAGCGTGGTAAGTCTTCACGATGATATTTAATTGAAACGAACTGAACACTGAGGTGGGCGTCTGTCCACGGTGGCAGCTCTGGCGCGGGACGTGGACCCCACTTCACCACAGTTTTTGTCCGCCTCCTCAACCGCCCCCGTGGCCTCTTACGAGCGGCGACCCTCGCCGCCGACCTCCGACTGGGGACCCTAGCCATGGGTCCCGAATGGACGGGAGACTCCGGCAGCGTCGGACAGGCGGGAGACTCCGGCGGCACCGGATAGGCGGGAGACTCCGGCAGCGCCGGACAGGCGGGAGACTCTGGCGGCTCCTGGCTGGCTGACGGCTCTGGCGGCTCCTAGCTGGATGGCGGCTCTGGCGGCTCCTGGCTGGATGGCGGCTCTGGCGGCTCCTGGCTGGCTGGCGGCTCTGGCGGCTCCTGGCTGGCTGGCGGCTCTGGCGGCTCCTGGCTGGCGGACGGCTCTGGCGGCTCAAGACAGACGGGAGACTTTGGCGGCTCAGGACAGACGGAAGACTCTGGCGGCTCAGGAAACGGGAGACTCTGGCGGTGCTGGGCAGGAGAAAGGCTCTAGCAGCGCTGGACAGGCGGGAGCACCTGTCGGGGGAAGACGGAGAGACAGCCTGGTGCGGGGGGCTGCCACCGGAGGGCTGGTGTTTGGAGGTGGCACCGGATAGACCGGACCGTGCAGGCGCACTGGAGCTCTTGAGCACCGAGCCTGCCCAACCTTACCTGGTTGAATGCTACCTGTAGCCAGGCCAGTGCTCCCTCATATCGCTGGCTCCTCTCTCCGGCTGCCTCTGCTCTCCAAGCTGCCTCCATCTGTTCCCATGGGAGGCGATCCCTTCCAGCTTGGTCTTTTTGTGGTGGGTGTTTCTGTAAGGGTTGTGGTCGGGGGAAGAAGGATCGGACCAAAGCGCAGCGTGGTAAGTGTTCATGATGACATTTAATTGAAACGAACTGAACACTGAAATACAAAACAATAAACGATATGAACAAAACGAAAACCGAAACAGTACCGTGTGGCCCAAACACTCACACAGAAACAAACACCCACAAACCAAAAGTGAAACCCAGGCTACCTCTGAGTGAGAACCATACTAGGCCGATCACAAAAACCAACAGACTGCCCACCCCAACTCACGCCCTGACCATACTAAAACAAAGAATAAAATAACAGAACTATGGTCAGAACGTGACACCTATAGGTATCTTTTTTTAGTCCAGGACTAGGCTAGGTTTAACTTTGCCATAGTGTAACTCGTGGTAATATGCCTGTCCCCTGTCTCTCCATCCCAGGTGGGCGTTCACTCTTATCATCATCTCCTCCTACACGGCCAACCTGGCAGCCTTCCTCACTGTTCAGAGGATGGAGGTGCCCATCGAGTCTCCTGACGACCTGGCTGACCAGACAAACATCCAGTATGGTACCATCCAAGGAGGCTCCACCATGACCTTCTTCATGGTAAGGATTGTATGCTGTGTGTGTGGGGTGGGGGTGGGGGTGCAGGACATGTAAACAGGTCATACATGTATGTTTAGAATTGCAGGAAATCTGCTTTAAATATGAAAAAGGCTCATTGCAATATGTGTAGAATTGCAGGAAATTTGCTTTAAAACAGCTACCTTTTCTCTCAGCTTCATGGAAAAATGTGTAAAATAGCATGAGATTAGCTATAAAACTGTTAAAAAAAAATGTGGTTGGGGCCTTGCTCAGACGGGGGGGGTCCATTCTAAGCTGCGCTATGCCACTGGTGCAGGGGTGTGTGTGTGTGTGCGTGTGTGTGCGTGTGTGTGTGAGAGAGAGGGGATGGGGGTTCATGTGTATGTGTTGGGGGTATCACAAAAAGTTCAAAACCCTTCTTGTCTTGCCATGACAACCTTCAACACACCCATCAACAGAACTCGCGCTACCAGACGTACCAGCGCATGTGGAACTACATGCACTCCAAGCAGCCCAGTGTGTTTGTGAAGAGCACGGAGGAGGGCATCGCCCGCGTGGTCAACTCCAAATACGCCTTCCTGCTGGAGAGCACCATGAACAAGTACCACCGCCGCCTCAACTGTAACCTCACCCAAATAGGTGGTCTTCTCGACACCAAGGGCTATGGCATCGGCATGCCCCTGGGTGAGTGGAGAGGGAGTGTTGGTCTGGGGGGTAGGGGAGAAGGAGTGAGGACTGCCATCAAAATGCCCCTGAGTGAGTGTTGGAGAGGGTGGAGGAGAGAGAATGAGGGAAGGAGAGAAGGATGGGTTAGGAGGCATGCTGGACACCAAGAGTCACGGTTTCACACCCTAACCACCAAGAGCTCTATTCTTATTTGGTGTCATTTCCCTGGAACTTATCATGTTATTACACTTCTCTCATTTTATTTTGATGATAAACCTAAACGTAAACTTGCATGTTCTTGCTGGAGGCCCACTTTAACATCAAACCCACCTGGTTTAGATGGATTCCTGGCTATGTATTACAGCCTCGGGACATTCTTCCCCAAAGAATTCCCAGAATTTCAATACATCAAAGTAGGCCTCAGACATACAGTATCACATTTCCCTCAAGGACTGACCAGGGATACGGTTCCTCTTTCTTTCATCATCATGCCTTTACATTGCCTTCCCGCTCAAAGGTCAGAAATAACTCACATCTCATCACCCAACATTTTCTTTTAAGAAGCCTGTCGCCATGGCTACAGTTGCTTCTTCCTCAGCAACTTTGATGTTACACAAGTAGGTGGTCCTCAGCGACAGATTCATTACGGACAGGCTTGGATCCTTGTTTTTTTGGGGGAAGTATGTATTTCCACGACTCCAGCTATGTGGGAGTTCTTTCGCCTTCCCTATTAGCCGGGGGTGGAATTGGTATGGAACGCTTGGGAACAGAGGTCCCACAGTGAAAATCTCAGGGGGAACATTTTGACATTTAACATTTTGTTAGTGGAGATCCATCTGTGGAGTTCACAGATGGTTCCATCCCAGCTATCTAGCCTATTACTGAATATTAACAGTATGTCTGGCTGGCCTACCTTACAACCTCTGACTTACATGTACAGTATAATTGGTGTTTGTTGTATTTGCACAACAGCATGGATGCCAACCTCTAAGGTTACAGTTGGCTCACATGTAGTGCAGAGTCCCAATTATAAATTTCTCTCTCTCTCCCTCCCTCCATCTCGCTCACTCACCCCCTCCCTCATTTTCTTTCTCCATCACCACGTTCTCTACCTCTTTTTAAAGCCCTCTCTATTCCCAATCCTCTCTTGCTTCCTCCATCTTGATTCGATTCAATTCAATTAACTTTATTGGCACGATTTGTCACTATCTTTAATCGCCAAGCAATGACACAGGAAGTTAAATCAATAATGAGGACATGGTGATACACAATTAGCAACAGTAATGTTGTTCTCTCTCTCTCTTTCACTCCTTCTCTCCCTCCTTGTCCATCTGTCCGTCTGTCTCTCTCTCTCTCCCTCTCTCCTTTCCTCCCTCTCTCTGTAACCCTCTCTCTCTTTTTCTCCCCCACCCTCTATCTCTCTCCCTCCTCCCCCTCTTCCTCAGGCTCACCGTTTAAAGAGGAGATCACTCTGGGGGTGTTACAGCTGGCAGAGAACAACAGGCTGGAGATCCTGAAGAGGAGGTGGTGGGAAGGGGGGCAGTGCCCCAAGGAGGAGGACCACCGAGCCAAGGGTGGGTACAGCACCACCTGTGCCAGTAGTTTTTATTTGATTTAACCTTTACCTAAACCAGGAAGTCCCATTGAGGTCAGAAGACTTCTTTCGCAATGGAGACCTGGCAAAGTACCAGCACTAATGTTCAGGGGCCCCCCATATCAAGCGTTTCAAAGTGGGCCTGCTCATCTGGGATCACTTTTTCCTTTTTGATCTTAATCAATAAGATTAGATGGACAGGGTGGAGCTGATCCTAGATCAGCCCTCCTATTCCCGAGAGGCTTGAAAATGAATGGAACACTTGTGGGGAAATGAAATAGGACCCTAACCCTCACACACCCTCACAGCCCAGTATATCGTATACCTTAAGTTAGGCTAGTAAATACACAACTTTTCCATCCAGGAGTGGCTCCCTGTCAGGCCCTGTTCTTGGTAACGACTGCCCAGCAACCGCTGAGATAATGTTAATTTGTTCCAAACCAGCTCCTATGCAGTCACATTAGAATTGCACACGACTACTGTACACAATACCATTTGTACACAATACAATTGCTGACATTTCCTCAAGTAGTAGCAAGCACTTGTTCCTCAGATACTCATAAAGTCCATGTATTTTTGGTGTCGCAGAATCGTGGTATACAAGTGAATTGATACGTGTAGTCCATTCTATTCCCATCACAATGACTCACAGCTGGAAATGACATTTGTGTTAGATGTGTGTGTTTGTGGTGTGTGAATGTGTGTTGGGTTTATTATGCCTCATCCTTAAAGATGGATTCCGCAGTAGGAGGAAACTGAGTCACTGTCCGCCCCACCACCGCTGTTATTGTTTTGTTGACGAAGCATAGGTGACGAGCCTCTCAGGGGGAGGGGGAGAAAAGCAGTACATATTCTGCTGTTCTATAGCGCATGCAATGATGCCTGAGGAGAAAAACAGTGTTGGTTTAAGGACAAAACAAATTTGGAAGATTTATTTGATTAGTGTCATGATTGCTGCATTTTACCAGGGGGATATAAATGTCTACATGGTGTGTGTGTTTGTGTGCCAAAAGCACATTTGGTTTTTGTATTTGCCCCTTTTCTGAAGTGTTTCTTATTTTTCATCTCTGCAGTTTCCTTTTGGGACATCTGCTAACCCTTCTCCCATTCCAAATGCTTAGATAGCTACAAGCAACAGACTGAACGATATAGACCCAGACGTAGCACGCTAGATGTTGTTTGTGGTTTGCATATTTGGCAGCCCCTGCAGTAAGACACATGTGCGACCCAAATGGCATTCTATCCCTATATAGTGCACTACTTTTTAACCAGACACACTCGTTACAGTTGAGTCATCCATGGGATAAATAAGTGCCCTGAGGTTAAAGCAGGGAGACTTGAGCCTTTGTTTTGATACACTCAACATAACAAGGGTACTTGCTCAGAGCATTCTTATGAGACATTTTGAGGATAAAAAAAACCAACAAAAAAAAACCATGTAAAACCTTCGTGTTGAATATTCTGTCTTCGAAATAGAACAGGAAGAGCTGAAAGGGATTTGTGTGGTTGATTGACTTATTAAGTCAATGAATGCAGGCTTGTTGAATCGTACACACCCACAACAAATCAAATTTGTCACATGCGCCGTATACAACAGGTGTAGACCCTACCGAGAAATGCTTACTTACAAGCCCTTTAACCAACAATGCAGTTCAAGAAATAGAGTTCAGAAAATATTTACTAAATAAACTGAAGTTAAAAAATGTAATAAAAAAGTAACACAATAAAATAACAATAAGGAGGCTATATGCAGAGGGTACCGGTGGTACTGGTTAGTCGAGGTAATTTGTACATGTAGGCTAGGGGTAAAGTGACTATGTACAGATAATAACAGCGAGTAGCAGCAGTGTAAAAACAAAGTGGGGTGGGGGTCAATGTAAATAGTCCCGGTGGCCATTTGATTCATTGTTCAGCAGTCTCATGGCTTGGGGGTAGAAGCTGTTAAGGAGACTTTTGGACCTAGACTTGACGCTCTGGTACCGCTTGCCGTGCGGTAGCAGAGAGAACGGTCCAGGCCTTGGGTGACTGAAGTCTTTGGCAACACACACACTCCCTGTAGGAACATTAGGCCGCTTAAGGTTCACAGAGCTTTTCGCCCCCCTAAGGCTTTGTATCGAGAGCATGAAAATGACCTTATGATCCTGTGGAGGCTATTTCATCGTGTCCTGGGCTTTTTCTGTGCCCTATGTGTGTGCCGGGGTAATCACAAATATCTGTGTGCGTGTCGTGCATGTTTATGTTCTTACACACAGCCCTACCATTCCCTCTCTGTCCGTGTGTTCGAACTGTGTACATAATTCCTCTGTTCCTCCACAGGTCTGGGCATGGAGAACATCGGGGGCATCTTCGTGGTGTTGATCTGCGGCCTCATCATCGCTGTGTTCGTGGCCGTCATGGAGTTTGTGTGGTCCACCCGCCGCTCGGCAGAGACAGACGAGGTACGCCCTCACTCCTGCCCCGGCCAAAACCACAGACGCACTCCAGTAGGTTACTATGGCAACACAACTCCAGCCCGCCCGCCCGCTCGCTCTCTCTCCCTCTCTCTCTCGTGTGGTGTGTAGTGCAGTGAGTGTTGTGCTTCGGCGGCGTCGTGTTGATGTGTAAATGGCTGCAAAGCAAACAGAGGGTGATGGTCGACGTCTGCGTTTTCCTTTCCTTGTCCTTTGTCCATTTCTCTCTCTCTCTCTCTCTCTCTCTCTCTCTCTCTCTCTCTCTCTCTCTCTCTCTCTCCCTCGTCTCTCTAGCAGTCTCTGTCTTGAGGTATGTCAAAGCAAACAGAGGGTGATGATCTGCGTTTTCCTTTCCTTGTCCTTTGTTTCTCTCTCTCTCTCTCTCTCTCTCTCTCTCTCTCTCTCTCTCTCTCTGTCTCTCTCTCTCTCTCTCTCTCTCTCTCTCTCTCTCTCTCTCTCTCTCTCTCTCTCTCTCTCTCTCTCTCTCTCTCTCTGTCTCTCTCAGTCTCTCTCCCTCTCTCTCTCTCTCTCTCTCTCTCTCTCTCTCTCTCTCTCTCTCTCTCTCCTCTGTCTCTGTCTCTATGTTTTGTGTTGGTCATTGTTATTCCTCCCGCTAGTCCATTGTGTTGTTTATTTCATTGCCGTCTGGGTAAAAAGCTGTTTGTGACTTTCATTTGCCCCTACTTTATCTCTCCTTGCTGCTTTCTTTGTATTTGTGATTCCTGTCTCCGTTGTCGCTCCGTCTTTAGCTTCGTTCTGAATGTGAGATCCTTTTGAATGTGTGTCAGTGTCACTGGAGGTAGCTACTTATTTGTCATATTTCCATTGCCCAGAGGTCACACCGTATTTGAACAGTGCAACAAGTTTAGTAAACCTCGGAAGATTTTCCTCTGTCCTTCTCCCACACATTCACACGATCATCCCCTTCTCTCTTTATCTCCCTATCCTGCCTCTCCCTCTCTCTGTTGTTCTCTCTCCCTCTCTCTCTCGCTCCATCTTCCTCTTCTCTCTCGCCTAGGTGTCAGTGTGTCAGGAGATGCTGACTGAGTTCCGCAACGCCATCTCCTGTAAGAAGAGCTCACGCTCTCGGCGGCGGCGTCCCTTGGCCAGCCCTGGCGGCGTCTTGCGCCACCCCACCCGCCTCCAGCTGGGTGTCCCGAGACCCATCCGCCTAGTCCGCGAGATGCGCCTCAGCAACGGCAAGCTGTACAGCAGCTCGGGCCACCTGACTGGCGGAGGGGGAGCAGCAGGGGGGGGGTGTGGGGCCGTAGGGGGGGGGCCCTCAGACATGGGTCCGGGGCCACAGCGCCTCCTGGAGGACCCGCTGGGTGCCAACACCACGACACCCCCTCCCCCGCCCGAGGCTGCCACGGCGCCACCCTCCCGGAGCTGTGCCCATGTGCGGATCTGCCAGGAGTGTCGGCGCATCCAGAGCCTGAGGTCAGCATCATCCTTCTCACGCATCCCGCCCCACCTCGGCCCACACTCTTCCATGTCCCTGCCCCGTCTCACTCCACCCCCGCCACCCTCATCCACCAACACCGACAGCGAGGGGGGCGGCTGCGGCACAGCGAGCCCCAAGCGACCCAAGCCTAAGCCCACGCCCCCTCCGCGGCCCTTACCCCCGGCGAAGGCGCCCACCACAGACCTGCTGCTGGGGAAACAAGACTGAGGAGGGACGGAGGGATCGGACATGTGACAAGGGTCGAGAGGGTTAAAAGTCAAATGTCAGGGTTCAACAGAGAAACGTGTAGGAACGAGGAGCGGAAGGGGCTGTGAGCTTGTAGTGCATTGACACGGCAGGATCAAACCACTCTGACCTGTTTGAGGGGGTTATTCTCCAGGGCAGAATTTGCGGAGACACCAACCTAGTCAAGGCCGTCCTCCTAAACCAGGAGTCCTGCTAAGCAATGGATCAGGCTGTCTAATGAGTGGGAAATGACTTTTGACCACATATGACCGTTAGCTGCCCTTACGGTGCAGTGAGAGACCATGTGGTGACCGTTCAACAGTAAGCATAAGTGTGTTCAAGCTGCCTGGTTTGGCTTTTGACCTTCTCTCTCTCTTTCACTTGGATCTGATGGGAGGACTTGACCTATCCAACAAGCGCTGGAGAGATTCAGGGGACCATAGAGACTTCAAACACACAGAAACTCTTGCGTTTAAAGAAGTCGGTTCTCGCCAAGAAGATGCATATTTTTTTCCCCAGAGCAGCTGGAAGAGCTTGAACTTTGGAATTTGTGTTTTCGATTTGCTTTCTGTCAGAGTCTAACTCGCCTAATTTATTTTCTATCTTTCTTTCTTTCTTTCTTTCGAATATCTTTTTATTGTCGTCATTGGTTTCTTGGTCACTGTTTAGTTATTGACTTATGTTTTTGGTCTGTCATTAAAGATCCTTACGAAAGCCAATGTGGAGATCATGACCATTCGTGCGTAAATGAGGTCTCTTTCCCACCAGTCACAAGCCCGGGAACAAAGTTCAAAGGTCAATAGTCTAAAGAGGCCTTCTCTAAAACACATTCTGACAGTACACCCAGATCACAGGACTCAATATTACAGTCCATGTTTGCTTGTCAGAGTAGCAGAGAGTGGCCTTGCCTTCCACTGATCAACAAGCCAGTTTTGCCACAGAGTTTTAAACACAGAGTTAGTGTATCATAGCCCCATCAAATGACAACGCAACAGAGCTACAGAGCACAGTTAAACAACACGGTACGTTGCGAATCCTTCAAACAGGTCAGAATTTAATAAACTGGATATAAATAGCAAGAGAAAAGGAGAATACCAAACTCAGCACAAGGAATGACAAATGAGACAAAACGATGATTACATACGTACAAAGCAGGAGAAACGTAATGCACAGTCCTGTCTGGCCAATGGTAATAGGAAACCTGTGTCAATGTGTGTTCTGTGATTCATATGGGGGTCGTGTGTGTCGTGTGTGTGTGTGTGTGTGTGTGTGTGTGTGTGTGTGTGTGTGTGTGTGTGTGTGTGTGTGTGTGTGTGTGTGTGTGTGTGTGTGTGTGTGTGTGTGTGTGTGTGTGTGTGTGTGTGTGTGTGTGTGTGCATACAGAGGAAAGAATGGTGTCGAAGTGTATTTTGTCATATTTAATGCTCTTTCTTTCTCTCTCATTTTCCCTCAGATTTCTATACCAGTGCTAAATGGATTATTAAGGAAATGACGACAAATGTATATTATTACGATTATATTGTTATTATTACTACTGTTGAAGTGTGGGGTACTGTAAGAAGGGCGTAGTCGTCTGATGTTAAATATATAGACACACAAAGGTATTTGGAATAAAATTAAAAACAGTATACAAACGTCTGAATCTGTTGTCGTTGCATATGTCCGTGCCGGTGTGTGCATGGACATAAACCTGATTTAATATCTAGAAGTTGCACTTTCCTGCTGTATCTAGTTGTGTTATCGGTGGTCTGTCACACAGGATGTTGTACACTGCACTGACAGACTCATACAAGTCATGAGATGCCTCAACAATACATTCTGTCTCAGTAGAAGGAGCTACAGTGCACTAGAGTACAGAATAAGAGTCATTCAGTCGGTAAAAGCGACAAGTAGCATGCTTTTTTCATGCTTTTTTCATGCTTTCTTTTAGTTCATTTTGAGGTCACGTTATGACTTTTCATGTCAGCTGTTGGTAAGATTACTGAATACATTATGACTGTTGCATTAAATAGGGGAGCTAAGAAAACAACGTTTCTTGATGTAGTCGGGGGATTGTATCTGTCTTGCCACTGCAGATAGTTGAGGCCAATATCCACGCCATCCACACTTGTAAAACCAATCTCTCTCAGGATACTGCAATGGAGAGGGCATACTGCCAACTGGCCCTTTGTTTGTGGTACTGGGAAAGAACATCATGTTCAATACCACCCTCAACCCCTCAGATGTGGTCGACTTTATCACTGTAGCATGGAATTTCAATGGTGGCAGTGGACTTGTACCTGTTGTCACTTCTGTGCCCAGAGGACAGACAGTTGAGGCTACGCAGGAAGTGTCATTGAATTCATCTGCCTGCATCCCAACGTGGACCTTTCATGACGAAAGATAGCAGGATTATTCCCTACTTTCAGGCTTGTTTGTATATATATATATATATATATATATATATATTTATTTATTTATTTTTTAAATATTAAAAAAAAAAAAAATTTAACGATTACAAACTGCAATATCTGGTATTTTTTTTGCATATGTCTGTGTTTTTGTGGGCAAACATATTTTCATTTGGGACTGAGAGATTTTATAGATTTTCACAGTTCAACATCCCCTGGCCATCACTAGTCTAACACAGGATCAGTAGCGAACAGTGGAGTACAGCCACTCCACAGTGCTACTCTGTGCCACAGGGTGTCAGGCCTATAGCCAAGGCATTGAGGCAAACAGGAAAATATTTTTCATGTAAAGGAGTTCTTAATTCACCCGACTCCTTAAGTCACAGGTTATGAGATACAATTAAAGTCGGAAGTTTACATACACTTAGGTTGGAGTCATTAAAACGTGATTTTTCAACCACTCCACAAATTTCTTATTAACAAACTATAGTTTTGTCATGTCGATTAGGACATCTACTTCATGCATGACACAAATTATTTGCTTGACATCATGGGAAAATAAAAAGAAATAAACCAAGACCTCAGAAAAAAAATTGTAGACCTCCACAAGTCTGGTTCATCCTTCGGGAGCAAATCCAAACACCTGAAGGTACCACAAACAATAGTATGCAAGTATAAACACCAAGGGGCCACACAGCCGTCATACCGTTCAGAAAGAAGACGAGCTCTGTCTCCTAGAGATGAACGTACTTTGGTGCGAAAAGGGCAAATCAATCCCAGAACAACAGCAAAGGACCTTGTGAAGATGTTGGAGGAAATAGTATCTTATATCCACAGTAAAATGAGTCCTATATTGACATAACCTGACAGGCCGCTCAGCAAGGAAGAAGCCACTGCTCCAAAACCGCCATAAAAAAAGCCAGACTACGGTTTGCAACTGCACATGGGGACAAAGATCTTACTTTTTGGAGAAATGTCTTCTGGTCTGATGAAACAAAAATAGAACTGTTTGGTCATAATGACCATCATTATGTTTGGAGGAAAATGGGGGAGGGTTGCAAGCCGAAGAACACCATCCCAACCGTGAAGCATGGGGGTGGCAGCATCATGTTGTGGGGGTGCATTGCTGCAGGAGGGACTGGTGCACTTCACAAAATAGATCTCAAGACATCAGTTAAAGTTAAAGCTTGGTCACAAATGGGTCTCCCAAATCGACAATTACCCCAAGCATACTTCCAAAGTTGTGACAACAAAGTCAAGGTTCTGGAGTGGCCATCACAAACCCTGAGCTCAATCCTATAGAAAACTTGTGGGCAGACCTGAAAAAGTGTGTGCGAGCAAGGAAGCCTACAAACCTGACTCAGTTACACCATCTCTGTCAGGAGGAATGGGCCAAAATTCACCCAACTTATTGTGGGAATCTTTTGGAAGGCTACCCGAAACGTTTGACCCAAGTTAAACAATTTAAAGGCAATGCTACCAAATACTAATTGAGTGTATGTCAACTTCTAACCCACAGGGAATGTGATGAAAGAAATAAAAACTGAAATAAATCATTCTCTCTACTATTATTCTTACATTTCACATTCTTAAAATAAAGTGGTGATCCTAACTGACCTAAGAAAGGGAATTTTTACTCGGATTAAATGTCAGGAATTGTGAAAAACTGAGTTTAAATGTATTTGGCTAAGGTGTATGTAAACTTCCGACTTCAACTGTATTTCCCCAACAGTGAGGTACTGGTACTAGTGTCAACATAAAAGTGACTTCAAATGTAGGGTACCAGTCAAAAGTTTGAACAGAGAGAGGGTTTCAACATGGCTACTTAAAGACATGTTCCGAGGCCTCTCCACTAAAGGTTGATGCTTTTATGTTTTAACCTTTTATCTATCAATATTAGAACACACTTTGCACACCTACTGACTCTAGCAACATTCGGGTGGCATGTATTTGATAGGTCTGGAACTGGGAAAACAAGAAGATGCAAAGAAGACCAGTAACAAGATGGCGGATGCTAACGCTATGGAGATGCTAGCCACCATCCGCACAGAAATGGCTACACTACGCTCTGATTTCATGACCAAACTTCGCTCCTCTGTGTCAAGTCTAGGAGCTGAAATTATGACAGAAGTCCAGTCAACTATGGCGACACGACAAACAACTATCGCGACCCAAACCCAAAAAATAAAGGATATTGTAACGTTGTTGACCGACATAGATAAGCGGCTTACCGAATTGGAGACCAAAAACAATGAGTTTACCTCAGAGAACTTAAAGTTAAAGGTCTAGATGAACAGGAAAACTGTTCCCGGAGACAGAACATACGTGTGGTCGGGAACTGCAGAAGGGACGGAAGGGCGCAATGCTACCGAGTTCATGGCCTCTTTCCTGCAAGACGTCTTCGGGGAGATACGTTTGACAGGCCCCCAGTCATCGACAGGGCGCATCGCACTCTAGCGGCAAAACCACAGCCAGGTCGACCTCCCAGAGCAATGCTGAACTGCCTACATTACTTCCAGACCAAAGAGAAAATCATTCGGACATCCCGCAAAATAGAACAACTGAACTACAGTTGGCAAGCCATGATATCTTCCCAGATTAGTCGGCAGACCTGGCAAGACTCAGAGCTGAATACAAAGATGTGAAAGCCCGCCTTCACAAGGCAGGAGTCAGATTTGGCCTGATACACCAGGCTAAAATGAGGATTACTTTCCAGGGGGCTGGCCACACATTTGATGACCCCCAGTCTGCGATCACTTTCTACCGGGACAATATCCACTCTACAGCGGCACAGAACCCAGATCCGAGAAGGTTGTTAGCTATGTTATTAGGGTGCACACATGGTCAGTGTATGGACATGAACGTGAGTAACTTTTCTTTACCCTAGCTGGGCAGGTAATGCACCGCATACAAGATGGCTGACTAACTTTACCTCTCGACGGAACCGTCTACCATGCCATGGTATTCAAAGTAATCATTAATAAGCGTTATGGTGTAATGTAACTAAGCTTTTCATGTAGAGAACTGAGGTTGAACTTTTTTTTATTTTTATGAATAAGCCAAAGCCCAATGACGTTCCTGTTAATTTGCTCATTTAGTTGGGTCTCAAGGTAGGCGAAGGGGCGTTATTACTAGGCTATATTAATTTAATTTAGGCCCACAATTTGCATTTTTTATGTTTTATTATATAGGCTAGGCTACATGTGACTGTATGGTGTGTCTGTTCGGGCACATGCATATGAGTGCTATAGCGTTAATGCTTAGGACAATTTGAAAAATTAGGTTATTCATTTTTCATCCACATGCCCATAGATCTATGTTAATTCCCCTTTATTCAACATAGGACATAGTGAAACTTTTTTTTCTCTTTTTTCTTAAAAACCCTGGGCTTCCTGTTAGTAAAGTGACAGAAAACAGGGTAGGTCGTGTGTTTGAGATCTGTCGTATAATTTGGGGACTGGGCAGTGGGGTTCTTCTAAACTTTATTAGTATGTTTTTTTTTAGTTTCGGGTTGCACAAACATCTTAGTAATTGTTTTTGTTTTTTGTGTGATGCACTACTGGGTTAAGTTATTCTTTACTACTGTTGTAACATAAACAGTTCATTTACAGCAGTCTCCTGTAATGTTTTGGGCATGTGGTCAAGAGGAAGAAAATTCTAACATTCTTTTTTTTTTAAAGGAAAGGGTTTCAATTGCCATTTATCTTCAACAGAACATGCTAAACTGAAGAGGGATTGGGTGGGCCAGGTGTACTTTCCTTCTTTTAGTTCAAACAAAAGAGGCCCAAAAAAATGTGCATTTATATTTGAGCACCAAGATACAGACCCTGAAGGAGGATTTATTTTGATTACAGGTAATATACTTGGGCAACATTTTACTATACTAAATGTAATTGGCCCAAACACAGACTCCACCAAATGTATGCCTGACATTATTTCATTATTTAATCATCACTGCAAGGGACTTGGGTTTATTTCAGGAGAATGTAATTGTACTTTGGGTAAATTGGATAAATCATCAACTTGTCCAGTCTCGAATCATAGAGCCTCAAATGCTCTCAGAAGAGATTGTGATTCATCTGGTTTAGTAGACGCATGGAGAGAGTTACATCCTAATGTCAAGTATGTATGTATGTATGTATGTATGTATGTATGTATGTATGTATGTATGTATGTATGTATGTATGTATGTATGTATGTATGTATGTATGTATGTATGTATGTATGTATGTATGTATGTATGTATGTATGTATGTATGTATGTATGTATGTATGTATGTATGTATGTATGTATGTATGTGTAGTGTAGTGTAGTGTAGCAGGTTCAAGGGTGTGGGGTTTCCACGTCACCAAGTTCAATAACCAAACACGCACAAGGAGCACAACTAGAATGCAAATGGGGAGTTCATTAGGGAGTTTTGCACACTGGGGAAAAGGGGGGAATTCACCAACCATTTCACAGTCCACAATCCGTTCTCCTTGTCTGTTCCGTTCTCCAGGGGTAATCCTAAAACTCGGGTCTTCAGCCAATCCAGTTCGGTACACAGTGGGGGTAGTCAGACAGTCCAGGTCACAACGAGTAATCACACAGTTATTCCTCTTACTTCCCTCTCTGTTCTCTGCCCCGTTGTGCAGGCCGCTTCCTCTTTTATCCCCCAGTGCTCCCTGGCTTAATGATCCAAAGGCTCGCCTGGGGCAGGAAGTCCATAAAATAGTCAAATAATATTCATAAATATATACATACATACACACTGCATATATACACATAGTGTACCTATTGTGGCAGACGGCAGGGAGAGGTGAGGGAGTGGAACCAGCGGGCTGCAAGATATCTCCCTTCAATAAACACTCCCCTCACTTCTCCCTGCCATCTGCCGCAGTAGGTATGTGTATATATGGCAGTGTGTATGTATGTATATATGAATGTATATTATTTTACTGCTCTAGGGATGTAATTATTCTTTTGATGACCTTACTTACTATTATGTATTTTTTCAATCTTTATGTGATGCGCAATGCAGAGAACGCCGGAAGAAGAATGAATGAATTAATCCTATGATAGATGGGTTGCCAAATGGTGATTTGACACGATAAGAGACTATACTTTCTACTCTAGACCCTATAATTCATATTCTAGATTGGACAATTGTTTTATGCCCTCTACTTGCATACATGTTGTCCAGTCATGTGCTATTGGCTCTATAGTAATTTCCGACCATGCCCCAGTGTATATAGATATTGAAATCAGCAAAACAGTTCCCAAAACGAGATATTGGAAACTTAATACGTCTCTGCTTAACAATGAAGGATTCTGCTCTGTGATAAAAGATAAATTATCACATTACTGCCTCGACAATCAACTCTCTCCTGTTTGAGCTGCAACTGTCTGGGATGCTGCCAAAGCAACCATAAGGGGTCATATCATTTCCCATGCCTCTCTGATCAAGAAGCTTCGAATGGAAGAAGCATTTAGTAAAGCATTTAGAACTTTTTCATAAACAGCCACCAACCCCGGAGAACTGGAATTCACTAAGTGGTGCTGAGGCCAAACTCAATTTAGAGCATACAAAGCATGCAAAAAAAAACCAAGCAAGAATAGAGTAAGTTTGGTAACCGTCCGAGCCGTCTACTTGCACACCAACTTTAAAAAGAACAGAATGAAAGATTGATTAAGTCTATAAGAATGGCAGATGGCTCCACTTCTTATGATCAATTGCTTATCAATTATTTTCTTTTGCAACTTCTATACGTTCCTTTATACTTCACAATGTACAAGATCGAACAACAAAATTGCAAAATATCTGAATAAGATTATCTTGCCCGTTATATCTGATGAGCATAGAAATAGACTAAATGCACCCTTTACTCCTGAATAGGTTTGGGACACTATTAAGGCAGTGCCTTCTGGCAAGGCACCCGGCCTAGACGGCTTCTCGGCAGAGTTCGACAAGACGTTCTAGCCTGAGACATGCCCTATCTTCATGCCTGCTCTAAATAATATGTTCGAAAGAGACATCACCTGTCAGGGTACAAAATTAACATGGATAAATCCACGGCTTTACCTTTGAATATCCCTTCTACAATCAACTTAGAAACGATATCTCCTTTCCAATGGTCTGAAACAGGCTTAAAATACGTGGGCATATGTGTTACTCCAAATCTTAAAGACCTGTTTACTTCAAATGATATGCCTTTGCTCACAGAGATTAAACAGGATCTGAGTAACTGGTCTACCCTACCAACTCTCTTTTTGGCAGAATTAATGTCGTCAGGATGAATATCCTTCCATGGCTAAGTTACCTATTCCAAAATATTCCCTGCTGTCTATCTCAGTCCTTTTTTTCAGAAAGTGAATGCAAATATATCTATGTTTTTTTATTTATCTGGAACAAAAATAAACCTACAATCAAATGTACCAAGCTAATGAAGCCTAAGGATTTAGGAGGGGTCTCTTTGCCAAATCTGCAACTATATTACTGGTCTGCACAGATCAAGCACATGATTAGTTGGTGCCTAGACAGATGCCACTCACTTTAGGTTGGTAATGGAATCAATAGCATGTCATCCACAGGAAAGGAAGAGTTACCTCAGCTGCAGAGGATAAGTTCATTAGAGTTAACGGCTTCAGAAATCGCAACCAAAATAAATGCTTCACAGAGTTCAGGTAACAGACACATCTCAACATCAAGTGTTCAGAGGAGACTGTGTGAATCAGGCCTTCATGGTCGAATTGCTGCAAAGAAGCCACTACTAAAGGACACCAATAAGAAGAAGAGACTTGCTTGAGCCAAGAAACACGAGCAATGGACATTAGACCGGTGGAAATCTGTCCTTTAGTCTGATGAGTCCAAATTTGAGATTTTTGGTTCCAAATGCCATGTCTTTGTGAGACGCAGAGTAGGTGAATGGATGATCTCTGCATTAAAGGTCGACCGATTATGATTTTTCAACGCCGATACCGATACCGATTATTGGGGGACCCCAAAAAGCCGATAGCGATTAATCGGACGATTTTTAATTTTATTATTTTAATTTAATTATTAATTTGTAATAATGACAATTACAACAATACTGAATGAACACTTATTTTAACTTAATATAATACATCAATAAAATCAATTTAGCCTCAAGTAAATAATGAAACATGTTCAATTTGGTTTAAATAATGCAAAAACAATGTGTTGGAGAAGAATGTAAAAGTGCAATATGTGCTATGTAAGAAAGCTCCAGTTCCTTGCTCAGAACATGAGAACATATGAAATCTGGTGGTTCCTTTTAACATGAGTCTTCAATATTCCCATTTAAGAAGTTTTAGGTTGTAGTTATTATAGGAATTATAGGACTATTTCCCTCTATATCATTTGTATTTCATTAACCTTTGACTATTGGATGTTCTTATAGGCACTTTAGTATTGCCAGTGTAACAGTATAGCATCCGTCCCTCTCCTCACACCTCTCTGGGCTCGAACCAGCAACACAACGACAATTAGAGCTCGCTAATTAGCCAGCCATTTCACTTCGGTTACACAAGCCTCGTCTCGGGAGTTGATAGGCTTGAAGTCATAAACAGCGCAATGCTTGACGCACAACGAAGAGCTGCTGGCAAAACGCTTGAAAGCGCTGTTTGAATGAATGCTTACGAGCCTGCTGCTGCCGATCACCGCTCAGTCAGATACTTAGATACTTGTATGCTTGTTTGCTCAGTCAGATTATATGCAACGCAGGACACGCTAGATAATATCTAGTAATATCATCAACCATGTGTGGTTAACTAGTGATTATGATTGATTATTTTTTATAAGATAAGTTTAATGCTAGCGCGTAAGCAACAAGAGAGAGGCAAGTCATTATTGCGTTGGACTAGTTAACTGTAAGGTTGCAAGATTGAATCCCCCGAGCTGACAAGGTAAAAATCTGTCGTTCTGCCCCTGAACAAGGCAGTTAACCCACCGTTCCTAGGCCGTCATTGAAAATAAGAATGTGTTCTTAACTGACTTGCCTAGTTAAATAAAGGTATAAAACAATTCAAAATTACACTTAAAAAAATTTTTGGGGCAAATCGGCGCCCAAAAATACAGATTTCCGATTGTTATGAAAACTTGAAATCGGCCCTAATTAATCGGCCATTCCGATTAATCGGCCGACCTCTACTCTGCATGTGTGGTTCCCACGTGAAATACGGAGGAGGAGGTGTGATGGTGTATGGGTGCTTTGCTGGTGACACAGTCAAGGATTTATTTAGAATTCAAAGCACACTTAACCAGTTTGGCTACCACAGCATTCTGCAGCGATACGCCATCCCATCTGGTTTGCGCTTAGTGGGACTACACACCTCCAGGCTGTGTAGGGGCTATTTGACCAAGAAGGAGAGTGATGGTGTTTTGCATCAGATGGCCTGTCCTCCACAATCACCTGACCTCAACCCCATTGAGATGGTTTGGGATGAGTTGGACCGCAGACTGAAGGAAAAGCAGCCAACAAGTGCTCAGCATATGTGGGATCTCCTTCAAGTCTGTTGGAAAAGCATTCCAGGTTAAGCTGGTTGAGAGAATGCCAAGAGTGCACAAAGCTGTTATCAAGGCAAACTAGTGGTTACTTTGAAGAATCTAAAAGGAAGACACGAACATTGTGCCCACAGTACAACTGAACTGTCAAGATGAAACCTTGTCTAGCTTATTCCACTGGGTGTCAGCACTGTCAAGGCAGATGGCAAAATCAAACGTTCACCTTAAAGAATTACAGTAGACTACCCTACAATGTTTTTTAGGGTTTGTGTGGTGAATATCTTTTGAAAAAATAAATTGATTTTTTTTTCTTAGAAATTGTTTCCCATGGTGGAAAAGTAAAGTCATTCCTACATTTCAAGCAGTAAATTGTATTTAGTTTTTCTTAAATGGTTGAATTGCTAAATTCACAGTAATAGTAGCCGTACCATTCTATGAGCAGATATGATGACTTGTCATACATTGTTAGGCTGTTTGAAATATTTTGGGCACAGAACTAGACATTTTCTTCGATATGTTTCATTCTCCGCAGTAGTAATAGTTGGTACTATGTCAAAATAGAGTGTAGTATGTGAATGGGTTGCAATCCATTCTAAGAGGCGGGTTTTCTGATGTTGACACCTTTACTGGGTGTGTACCATGAAGGAGTGTACTCATTCAGTTTGTAAAAGCGACAGGTAGCCCGCATTATTCTCTGTCGCGAGAAGGGTTCCAGACATCTGGGATGGATTTGTTTCATTTGAGGTCGCTTGTCATTTTGCTGTCAGCAGTTGGTAAGATTAATGAATATATAAATTATTGTTAGCCCTACATGTAATAGTGGACCGAAGAAAACAAAATGTTTGGAGATGTGTTGGGTCGGTTAGGTTTTGGAGGCGCCGTCTGAAGGCGCATTGACGTGGTTCTAGTAGAATGCCTTTTTCAGGCCAATAATATAGGCTACCATTACAAACATTTATTTATAGTTTTTACTAGTGCATTGCCTTTATCTTGCTTCCTTCTTGATGTATATCACACACTTATATGTTGAAGTGAACACCTGTACTCAAACCGGTTTCTCTCAGGATGCTGCAACGGGCAGAGCGTACTCCCAGCAGGCCCGTTGCAGGGAGTACAGGGAAAGAACGTCACGTTCAAAACCCTCATCATGCCCACAGATGTAGGCGACTTTATCACAGTATCTTGGAATTTCAACGGAGGTAGTGGACTTGTACCTGTTGTCACTTCTGCGCCCAAAGGAGAGACAGTTGGCGCAGGCTACGCAGGAAGAGTGTCACTGAATTCATCCACCGGCGTATTGAAGCTGGGACCCTTGACCGCGAAGGATAGCGGGGACTATGCGGTGACCATGGTCACAAGTGCTGCAGTACAGCGCACAGGTGTAACCGCGCTCAAAGTTCTAGGTGAGTAAGACGTTGATTGCGCATAAAAGACGTTAATTGAATTGCCTACATGTCCCGAAGTAGCCTACACATTTTGGCATATGTTTACCAAAATCATCTTTATTATTTACAGCCAACTGTTTTCGTCTACTCTATTCATTCCCAAGTAGGCCCTTACTCCACAGATACATTTTGGTGCATAATTCCCTAATAATGATTCAAGGGTGTGGCCCTGTGGCTCGGAAAACGAACATTCTAACCTACTACCATGCTCTAGAAATATGGGATGGAGTTATGTCACTGGCATTATACTGTATTGCTACAAACCTAGGCCTGTCTTTAGCAATGTGTGTGTCTGTGATGGCTCAAGGCATTTCTTGGATTAATGCTTATCCATGCCAATATCCCAAATGAGTTTTTGCCATATCTCAGCTAGACACCTACACAGCACTGCCTTCAGAAAGTATTCACACTCCGTGACTTATTCTACATTTTGTTGTGTTAAAGCCTGAATAATGTTTTTTCTCAACCATCTACACACAATACCCCATAATGACAAATTGAAAACCAAGAAGAAAAATGTTTGCACATTTATTTAAAATGAAATGCAGAAATAGCTCATTTACATTAGTATTCCCACCCTTGAGTCAATACTTTGTAGAAGCACCTTTGGCAGCTACTGTATTACAGCTGTGAGTCTTTCTGGGTATGTCTAAGAGCTTTCCACACCTGGATTGTACAATATTTGCCCATTTTATTCTTTTCAAAATTCTTCAAGCTCTGTCAAATTGGTTGTTGATCATTTCTAGACAACCCTTTCCAGGTCTTGCCATAGATTTTCCAATAGATTTAAGTCAAATCTGTAACTCGGTCACTCAGGAACATTCACTGTCTTCTTGGTAAGCAACTCCAGTGCAGATATGGCCTTAGGTTATTGTCCTGCTGAAAGTTGAATTAATCTCCCAGTGTCTGGTGGAAAGCAGACTGAACCAGGTTTTCCTCTAGGATTTTGCCTGTGCTTAGCTACATTCTGTAGGCCTCCTGCCTTATGTAACCATACCAAATGTAACATATCATACTAATTTGAGTGTCCCAGATTTATGTTTACTATGTTACGTCTAGTCTATGAGACCAGGCATTATACTGATTTAAAAACTCTGTCAACTTCCTCTGTGACAACAACACCGAAAAATAGGGGTTTTATGGTTTTAGAGAATCAAAGGACCATGAATGTAATAAGAAAATCTTAGGTGCTGGCTTAAGGCCGGTAGCAACCGCTACAGCATGTCCGGCCAGAACAAGGATGAGGCGGATGTCCAGGTTAAGAAGGGCTTCATGGAAAAAGAGAGCCACATTCACACACGTGTCACACACAGCTGACCACTCATGGTTCAGAGAATTGAGAATCATGTCCACTGAGAACTGACATTAACTATGGTTCTTTCTGAAAGGAAAGAGGGCAAAGAAAAAACCCGGCTATAGCACTGCTATAAATAAAGGTTCAATTAAAAAAATATATATAAACAATATGAATGACATGGCTGTCTAAGCTAGCACAGGTTAAGTATAAAACAGGAAAGGCGATACACTACAGCAGCATTTAATATTTGTATTAGTCTTTATTTTTTCGCATACTGGTTTGTAATTAAGGCATGTAAAAGTTCACATGTCACAGATGGCATTTCTGCCCCCAACAAATGCATTTTGATGCAAAAACGTTTTTATTTTTATTTTTTTAACTTTCAAATGCTTCTCCTTTAAAGTAATAACGTCCGTCATTCGCCCCCATTTGCATGCTGCGTCACGTATTCAAAGCTTGAAGGATGGCAATGACGAGTCAGAAGTAGGGAAATAGTTTACAAGTAAAACTGGACTTTCAGGTTCATGGCAAAGTGTAAAACCAGTAAGAGGTCATATACCATTTTGTTGGGTCAGATTAGAATGACCCCTGTGTATTTTTGGTCAGTTAAACGGCAATTTATTTTACGACATCACAGCCATCGAATGAGCACTTGTTCAGTTCACAACATGTTCAGAAAGCCTTTGCTGCCAACCTGCGGTTTACTTTTCATCAGTGTAATGCTTTCGCTCCCTTCCCCCTCAGCCTTAGAGTACAGCTTCATCAATATGCCACTCTCCCCTCCCTCTGCCTCAACTCAAGCACTGATAACAATTACCCTGAAACCCCATGCCCTCTTTGCCATGACCTCGTCTTCCCATTCACCCACCCCTACCTCCTCCCTCCCCTCCTCAGAACCGGTCGCTGTCGTGACCATCAAGTCCAACCTGAATGAAGCGGTCGAGTTCAACAGCACTGTGGTCTTGACCTGTTCGGCCAAAGGCTCCTTCCTCATGTACAAGTGGCTCAACGGCACCGCCCCACTGGTCGCCGATGGGAATCATGTGACTTTGAGTGCAAACGCAACAGTGCTAACCGTGGCTGGAGTGTTCAGGGAGGATCTGGTCGGACCCATCTACTGCACAGTCTCCAACAAATTAGAGAGCGATAGCAGTGCCCCCTTCAACCTCACTGTCAGCTGTAAGTACCTATGTTCTTATAGCCTGGTCTCACATCTGTTTGAGCTGTCTCCTACTCCTATGGTCATTGTTAGAAAGACAGCACAAACAGATCTGGGACCAGGCTAATATTCTTATCCATTGATTCCGCTCACGTCTCTGCAAGGCTATCTGAAAGGTTCAGGTGGCGTTTAGTTTAGAGTCTTAGGAGGCTTTGTGTGACTTGGGACACTCCCAGTAGGGGTTTCTACACCCAAACCCAACTCTCCTGTTTACACCATGCCTGTGGTCCGATGGTTATGCTGATTTACCCTTATCAAGAGAGTTGAAATCCCGGCAACATTTTCTTTCTCAATTTTATCAACACGTAGATATGATATTGAGCAGTAGATCAATTTGTTTGTGTGATGGCTTTAGAATAAGTCATGCCAGCCATTTTCTATATTGTAACAGGTAGAGGCTGCTGATCTAAATCAGACAGCTCAGGGTAGTACAATACAGGTGTCAGGAAAATGCAGGTCAGATAAGATCCACATTTCATCAAAGTCCATCTGAGTAGAGCACCTGGGAGGGGATAGACCAAGCATGGCTTGTTTTCGTTAAGAATTTAATGAGCTGCTACATTGTGGTTTGCAGCCTTAGGCCTAAGCCTACATTTGAAAAATATCTGGACCTAACTCCAACTCCAATATATTTGCAGATGGGCCAGAAAACATCGCCATGGCAGTCACCCCCACGGCTGAGGTCCAAAAGAAGGGTTCCAACATTACATTGACCTGCTCAGCCCAGTCTAGCCCTGCGGCGGTGATTCAGTGGCTTCACAATGGAGTCCCGCTCAGTGTGATGGGCCCCAAGCTGGTACTGGACAACGTTGCCGAGGCACAGAGTGGAAACTACTCCTGCATGGCCAGCAATGCCAAAACCTTGCGATACCTGGAATCCACCACAGCCAAGTTCACTGTAGTAGGTGAGTAGAAGAACCACAAGAGCCAATGGGAAATCAAGGTTTTGTACATGGATAGGAAGGGTGCTTTAGCAAATACAAAGGGGAACCATGGACAGTATACTGGTAAAGACCTAGAGACTCAAATCTTACTCTAATGGAAAGCAAAGTAGTGAAAATGGTGGTTGCATTCAGTTGAGCTACAGTATTCTTCTGAGGTTGTCGGTAACATGTTTCTCAGATATTACACGCATTTGATTTTATTAGACTTATAGACTGACTTGATCTTGTTTAACTAATTACAAGGAAGTTATTATTACCCGTTCTCCATTTAATGGTGAATATTTCATCGAAAAGGTTTGTTACAGCCAAATCAACACTTTTAAAACAGTTTCTGTATCTGCAAGATAAAGAATTTGTCATTAGTCCTCCATCCCTGCCTCAAAGAGATGGCATCATCCTTATTAAGCTAATACCATGAACAGACAGACTGAAACCTGTTTCTTGGCTTCGCACCCAGAAGGCATAACACGGAACACTGAATGGATTCCGTATGATTTTTAAGCCTCCGGTACAAGTTTGAAACCCAGTGACCTTGTATCATGGCAACTTTGTACGTTCCCTTGTAGGTTTTTAAAGCTTGTGAAATATGTGCTGCATACCATACGGTACAAAGAGTGCATGGCCCGGTGTGTACTGAAACGATTTACAACAGGAGACAGACAGTCTACCATGTTGTGAGTGACTAAAACCTGCTCGGTTGGGGGGGAGGTCTTTCAGAATGCCTGGAGTCTTTGAGTCGTGTGTTTTTTTTCAAAGGAAGAGAGATTGTGGGATGTGGGGGGGTCATTTCAGTCGTTCTATGAATGCTCCCCTCTACTTGGCAAACAGTAGTGACTTCAAGTCCAATTATTCCGTCATGAATCACAGTGACACGTTTTTACTTTTAATGACTGACCAAAGCTGAGGAAATAAGAATTTGCCTCTGAAAATGTTTGCCTTCAAGCCTAACACTTATTGGCCAAAGTATTGATTAGGCAGTTATGAGTCACCATTGAGGGCCATGAACATTGTGTTTAAAATATATGATCTTGGCATTTGTTTTCCAACACTTAATAGTCTGGAAAGAAGACATCAAGATAAACAAGACAGTGGTTTCTCCTGTTCCACTGGTTCACCTGGTCCAAAGCAAAAACACAAACTTGGCCTTAGTCTCACTTTCAAGTGGTCTAGCAAGACATGTTAATTGCATTGTCTATTCATGTAGGTCATTTGGTTTTGCTTGGTACATCAGCCCATTCAAAGACTCATTGTAAAATAACATTCTATTTGATGTCACATTTTATGGAAACATGGCCTGGTATAAGGTGTACAGTGATATTGTATAGTAGCTACCCACAGACGTCAAATCAACTATTATTCCATGTTGGTTCAACATAATTTCCTGGTTCAACCAGTGTGCCCAGTGCTCAGATGTCATGTCATTAAGGTATAATGAAAGTACAATATCTTCCAATTTAGTAGGCATCGCTAAATCCATCCAACTAAAATCGAATGAAGAGTTCATCAAGCTTCATGGGGTTCATCAAGCTTCATGGGGTTCATCAAGCTTCATGGGGTTCATCAAGCTTCGTATATTCTAAATACTTTGTGGGTCTAGCACTCTGTAGTTGTGAGTGAAACAAGCTGTCTCTCAGTGTTACCATCTGGTCTGTGTAAACCCAAACTCCATTTGTCCTCTGTGTTTGTAGAGGCCCTATCCGGCACTAAGATCACAGGCCCCAATGGAACGCTCGTTGCAGGTAACAGCACGGCCACCCTGAGCTGCCAGGCAAGTGCCGGCACCGCCGGCACCCGAGTGTGGCTGAAGAATGGCGTGGCACTGTCTCCTAGCAACAGGGTCATGGTCTCGGCAGACAAGAGCTCGGTCACGATCAAGCCAGTGCAGAAGGAGGACAGTGGGGAGTACCAGTGCAAGCTGACCAATGCTGTGAACACAGACTCTGCCAGTCTCAAGATAGGGGTCAACTGTGAGTCTCTTGCCTCTTGACCTCTACGCTGACCATTAACACCAATGAACGAAGTTAGCTTTATGTTTTGTTGTATATTCATAACGTTACAGTATCCAAAAAGAAAAGCTTTGTGTTTCACCCAAATCCACGATGAACTGTCTGAATGCTAAAGTGTAGTATTATTGATGTCAGAATGGCCAAATCCAGCTGAAATTCAGGTATAAATTCTCCTTTCCTGTGTCTCAGTTGGTCCTGAGGCTGTGTCGGTGAAGGGGGATAGTGCCGTGGTGGTGAAAGACCGTGTCACGCTCAAGTGTACCTCAGTCTCCCTCCCTGCTGCCACCTACACCTGGAAGTTCAACGGGACGCGGACCGACGTGGTGACAGCCGAGTACATCATCGAAGCCGCCGTGTACAAGAACACTGGGATTTACACCTGTGAAGCCAGCAACGCCGTCACCGGGTTGAGCACCGCCGTCGCCCACCAGCTGTCCGTCAAAGGTTTGATAGCGGAGGCTATAAGAGTATTCCACCATTTGGCACCATGGTTCTTAGGATGTCTTCTCACCCTAACTTTTGTTGGGATATTCTACTCGTAAATCATGTACGGTAGCACTGTACACATTTATCTCCAGAGGAAGCCGCATTACTTTGAGATGTTCTGATGACGATGATAAATGATAGGTTGTTCTTGTGATTCCTCAGAAGAGGGAACACTGGAGAATGGTCTGACGGGCGGGCAGATCACCGGGATCGTCATCGGCGTGATTATCGCCCTAGGGGCCATCATCGGTGGAGTCCTCCACCTGAGACGGAGAAAAAGACAGTGAGTCCTCTTGGTTTTACCTTTTGATCCACTTGTGCTATTCCATTAAAAGAGCGTATGGCTTTGCAGACACACCTGTTGTGTGTAATGATACCCAATTCCTCCCCGTCTCTTTAGTGCCCTTCCTGTGAATCTCCAGTCCTCGCTTCCTTCCTCTCATTCTTTGGCGTCGTAGAACTTGTAGTGTTACCAAGTATCTTCACTTTGTTTCGTAGCAGTCAAATTCTCTGCACTTCCAAAAACCCTATTTTAACAAACTCTTTGTTGCTTTTCATTTGCCTCAACACAGATAAAGATACAGATTTTTTTTTGTGGGGGGGGGATCATTTCTGATCAATCGTATCACTGAGGTGAAAGTGATGCAAACAACCACATCCTCTGAGTTACCTGCCAGTGGATTCAGGAATCATTATCTTCAAGCGAAGAACAAACCGTTTAGTCAAGGCAGACACGGGCTGACACGCCTCGCACATTCCAGCATTTGGCAACAGAAATCTATGATAACACCCCTTCTGAACAAACCAGAAAGGGAGAAATATACCACAGGTGTCATTGCTCACAGTTTTGCGTCAACAGCCTTTTTCTCATTGGAACTCTTGTTGTAGTTCACGTTCTCATTCCTCTCCCCTCCCTCGCTAATAAGAGTGTTGTCAGGCAGAGCAGACAAAAAAAAGTGATCTGATGGGACAGAGATCGCTGGAGGTCAAGCGTTCTGTATCTGCAGAGCACGGTCTACAACCGCCGCTCCAAGGTTCAGAGTTTGTCTCCCTGCTCTTCGTTTATCATAATCCGACAAACTCAAACTTGATATTTGAGGCTATTGTTCCTTGACGGCGTTCGCACTCCTGGAGGTCTTAGACAGGAAACTGTCTGTATCCATTGACTAAGAATGTCAGGTTTGGATCATTGGCAGGCTCCTCTCCCCTGTAACTATTCCCCAGGTCGTTGCTGCAAATGAGAACATGTTCTAAGTCAACTGACCTGGTAAAATAACGGATGAATAAATAAATCATTATTGTAAGGTTGTCAATGGAAAAACAGGAACTCTATAAGTGAAGATGAACTACTGGGATTGCTCACTTAATATTTACCTGGCTGATTTCTAGAGTGTGCCTGCAGATGCATTCCTTGAAATAGTTTTTGTTTCATTTAGTAGACGTCGTACAAAGTAGTATTATTTACATCAGCTTTTTGTGTTTGTGGTCAGTAGAAAATAAAGAACGGAGGTAAAGGTTCAAAACAAGGAAAGGGAAGTAAAGTTACAGGGATTTCTGATGCAAAGACCAACCGCCTTCATCCAGTCAGGAAGATGAGCCTCCAGATAACCAACCAGCATAACACGCTGTTCCCCCAAAGTGCAGACTTCCTACCGGATAACTTAACAAGCTGATAAAAAAGCAAAAGATACAACATTTTACTTGAGTTCACTTCATTGTCGTGTTTACAGCCGGTGAACAAGGGGAATGCAGTGTGGCGTTAAAAGTAGACCTGGTTGGTTACGTTTAGACAACCCTGTGTGCACAGCTGGGTTCACACAGACACACAGCTGTTTTAGATGAGAGAGGGACTGGCAGGTTCAAAGCCCCAAACACCATACGGTTCCTGATTAGTGCGATAGGTGACTGGCAAATTGGTACACAGCAGGCCAGGCCCCTATGTAAAATGGGGGGGGATTAGTGATTACAGGTGCCGATAGTGTAGGTTTCTGGAAAAGGGCACAGTCTTTATAGGGAGCAGATTATTTTCACCGGTAGAGGATATAGATAGATATATGTCTTAGGTGTACACTGAATTTGTTTAACCATGTTCTGATATACGTTACTGGACACTTTTTTTACAGAGTATCCAAGATTGATTAAAGCAACTAAGATATGATTCTGTTGATATACCATGACATGTATACAGTAGATAACTGTGAAAAGTCACAGATAAACCACTGCCAAAGACCTGCATGTATTTATTCTGGCTCGCTCTCCTCATTCTGCCTGGCCTTGTCAGCCTGGATCAACGCTGCTAGTTTCAGTATTTTGAAAACACAGTCGGACCACATTCCAACACTCTCTCTCTAGCCTCACACTCAGGAGAGGAAGATTCCATCTCAACAGGGGGGTCCGCCTCTTTTCGCCCCTCTCTGAATCACCTTAAGACAACAAGCTGTCGGGGCGTGGTGGCCCGGGCAGTGGAACGGACTCTTCCAGCCGAGCTTAAGCCCCTCCTCACTTCAGATTCAGAGTATTTAATAGTCACGTACAGTGTTGCAGGTGTGATTGTAGGGTGAAAATCTTAGTCTTAGAGCACCAACATGCAGGACTAAGTGAAATAAAATAATGGAGATGGTAATAAAAAACAACAATAGAAATAGCACTATATACATAACAACTGTGGCTGTGATAAATAAATAAATAAAGTAGCAGGTAGCTGACTAGTGGTGGCTATTCAGCAGTCTGATGGTCTGAAGGTAGAAACGTTCCGTTTTTGACACGATGCTCCTGTACTGCCCTTGTCTGAGTGATAGAAGCAGGGAGAACAGGGCGTGGCTTGGGAGGCTGGGGACCCTGATGATCTTCTTGGCCTTCCTGCAACACCTGGTGTTGTAGGTGTCCTGTAGGACAGACAGTGTGCGTTCGGCTGCACGTACCACCCTCATAAGAGCCTTGCTGTCCTCGAGCGGTGGAGTTGCCGTACCAGGCTGCGATGCAGCCCGACAGTATGCACTCGATGGTGCTCCTGTAGAACACTGTAAGGGCCCTCGGGGACAGGCCAAATTTCTTCAGCATCCAGAGGTTGAAGAGTCATCACGTCGGTCAGCGTCCAATTGAACTTCCAGGTGTAGGTGGCAGCAGGGAGGGAGACTGAGGTACACTTCAGCGTGACATGGTGTTTCACCTCTACGGCACTATCCCCCTTCACAGGACCCAGTTGTATGTGGAGGAGTTCAGACCCAGGGTTGTGAGCTTTGTAATGAGCTTATAGGGCACTATGGTATTGAAGGCCGAGCTCTGGTCGATGAACAGCATCCTCACATATGTGACCAACCAGCTCAATCTTATGTAAGTAGGAAAATTTGAAATTGTGTTTTTTACATTTAGATAAAAGTAGAGACTCAGGGCTACAAAATGGTATATCATACACTACAATAGAGGAACAATGGGAAAGTAATTCTACTTTGAAAGTTGATAAACTTGTAATCTCACTTTGGAGAAAATGGCCCTTGAATGTTTTGGTGCACCTACTGGAGAGCTCTTTGTCTACACCCATTCAGCATCGTTCACACCCTCTTAAGCTTCAGCCCCACCCAGCTCTTTCAGGATTCACATGTGAGGCCATATAGTAAACAACCAAAGATTTCAAGACTAAAGGCTGGTTTATACTACGGGTGTGTTCATAAATTCAATCTGGAGTGCCAGAGCGCGCTCAGAGTGCGCTCTGGGCGTTTGTAAATTCAGAGCGTTTTGCTCTTGGAGCGTTCAGACAGCATACTGGACGCTCTGGCCTAGGAGTAGGGTTGATCTGAGCGTTCTGACCTAACAACAACAGTCAAGCACCCAAACTAACTGACTAACATTGGCTAGCTTGCTAGCTACTTCCAGACACAAATGAGGAAACAGCGCACTCTGACCCTTTTACTCACCCTAGCAGAGGTGGTTAGGTTGTTTTTGTTGGTGACTGCAACTGTGCTTCTCGCAACAATTTAATTCAGCTCTTTTTTCCAACGTTTACTGACACCGGCCATATTGAACAGGTGTTGAGCGTTCGTAAATTGGTCTGTTATTCTGCTCTCTGGCACGCTCAGACAAGTGCTCTGAAATCGGAGTAAATAGCCAGAGCAAATTTACCTGCTACGTCTATCGACAGATGTTGCAGTGGCATCATGAACATTCTATTGAAATGGTTACTTGCATAGTGGAGTCTTTTGTTTAGACATGTAGCTAGCTAGCTAAACAATGAACCATAATCCCAACTCACAACGTTACTACCCTGCATGAATCTGCAGGTAGCTAACCAACCAGGTTCAATGTTAGCTAGCTAGATAACATGAGGCTATAACTACCAATGCAAATAGCTCTGAGATACGAATAATATTACGACACAGATCATACACGTAACGTTAGCTCGCAAGCCAGCCACCTAAGGTTAACTAGCTAACTAACAGTACACTTTAACTTGAAATGAAAACAACTTTCTGACTAAATTTAAAATGTGTAATATCTGAAAATGTAGCTAGTTTACTATTTTGCCTGTATTCATGGATGGACGCTTCTCCCTCTCTGTCACGGATGCCATGGTTGCCTTAGTTTGAAGATGTAATCCGGAGAGAGGTGTTTTATACAACAGCCTTCAGTGTGTTCTCTTTTCAACTCCGTCTGCATATTTGCAATCAAACGGCAGAATTAGCTACTGTATCATACTCTAATTCCACCATGCATTCCACTGATTTCAAAACATGGTCCTCCAGAAAGTGGAGAGCAACACCTTTGCAGTTCTACTATGTGATATCTTTTTTTAAAAATCTGCATTAGAGAGGATTACCTACACACACTGACCAGCTCAAATAGACAGTAGCGTGCTACATGACAGACCAATCTGAACTCATCTCTCAACATGTCCAGCCCACCCATTATCTCAGCAAATCATGGCTAGCGGGAAGGTTCCTGTCTTTTTCTGTGGCTAAACCAACTAGGCTCGTAATTGAACAATTTTATTAATATTTACAGATTGCATATCAGTTTGTTATTAAGGCACATGAATGTTTACATGTTCCAGAAGGCACTTCTGCTAAAAAAACGCATTTAGATTTTTTTTTAAATTAAAATGTTAACTACGTTCAAATGGCTTTCCTGTGGAGTGGTGACGTGCGACATACGCCTAGTTTCCTGAAATGAGTCACATTTGCATTCCTATGGTCCAGGTGGGTAAGGGCAGTGTGCAGTGCAATAGCACTGTGGATCTGTCAGGGCGGTAGACTAATTGGAGAGGGACGAGTGTGTCGGGGAAGGAGGAGGTGATATGGTATTTGACTAGCCTCTCAAAGCACTTCTTGATGACAGAAGTGAGTGCTACTGGTCTGTAGTCATTCAGCTCAATTACTTTCCCTTTCTTGAGCACAGATGATAGTGGACATCTCGAAGAAGGTGGGTATAGAGGCCGGAGTTAGGGAGAGATTGAAAATGTCCGAGAACACAAAACAGCCAGTTCGTCTGCATATGCTCTGAGGACACTGCTAGAGATGCCGTCTGGGCCAGCAGCCTTGCAAGGGTTAAGATGTTTGAATGACTTACTTGAATGGTAGCTCAGGGTCATTGTGCTCGTTTCTTGAGAAAAAGATGTTTAGCTCGTCCGGTAGGGTGGCGTTGGTGATCGTTAGGAGCCCCTGCCACATACGCCTTGTGTCTGACCTGCTGAATTGCTCCTCCCCTTTTGTCCCTATACTTGTGTTTCACCATCTTGATCGATCTGCGTATGTCATATTTGTACTGTTTAACCAAACTATTGTCCGCAGTCACCTTGCTCTGTTTATAAGCAGCATCTCTCTCTTCAGATTTCTGGCACGTTTTGGTGGACTAGAGAGGTGGACCGAGATTGAGTCAGTGGAGCAACAATTAGATAAGGGAAATGTATGCTCTTCTTTATTGCCATCACTTGGATTTTCCCCCTTTCCATGGGAGTCACTGGTGATAGGGGAGAGGCTGAGTTGAGAGCATGGTTGGAATGCCACCGTCTTGTCTGCACAGGTCTCTCGCTCTCTTTCTGTCCATGTCCCTCTTCTTCTCGCCTCTTCTGTCTGTTACTGTCTTTCACTCTTTCTAACATTCTTACTCTACATTCCTCTCTTCCACTTGGTTCCATCTGTCCTCGCTTACTTTCCGCTATGATTTAGAGTTTCCTCGACACGGTTTGTCCTGAGGGACATTCCTCACGGAAGTACTCAGCCATAGTACACGGGCATACCTGCAGGATCAAAGTGAAACTGCCAAGTACTCATTGTTGATATTGTAGTTATTGAGTCATCCTCTTCCTGTGTTTGTCCCCATTGTTATGTCTACTGTTCTTATCAATGGCACAAAACTAGGCTAGATGCTTAGATGCTTTCTGAGATGAGATCGCAGAATTACAAAGGTTACAGTACCTACCAACACTGCTCTTATTCGTCAGGGCATTAGGGTTTGTTCACTAACCATTTCAACTCGTAGGAATTGGCCTATTTGGATAGGGCTAAATATATATATTTTTTTTACAGAAGAAATATGAAAACCATATGTATAACCATGGTAGCAATTAAAAGGAAACAGTTTGGAAATTAGGGGGAAATTATTTAGACTAAAGGCGAGGACAAAACAGTTCATCTGAAACGAGATGGAATCTTAACTTTACATTGTTGATTGTATGTGAATTTTACATTTGTCTTTTTCACTGCATTTGCTGATAACGAAATTGGAAAATACTGTGGATACATTCAGCAACATGATAAGGATATAAAAATTTGGGGTAGGTACAACATAAGACAAAGAGATGAGAAGGGTTTGAGTGAGAGGTCAAACTGGTGTCTCCGAGTGGCTTTCACACCTCTACAAAGTGTCCACAGTTCCTAAGCAATTTCAATGCAATATTATGACTCCAAGAAGAGTCTTCAACAATGAGCTGCTATTTCAAGCTCTCCTAGTTGTGTTGTTGAGGAACGAGAGCAAGCAGACATGTAGTTGTTCAGAACAACCCAGGGTATGACGCCACGTCGTCTTGGAACTGAACATCAAGCACAGTGATCATAAACATTGACAATGTACTCTATATCACATGAGTCTTACGATATGGAAATGGGAAGTCTTTGGCTTGCTTGTACGGCATAAAAGCCATATTTTATTATAATCCTCAACGTCTCGTCTTTCAAAATACTTTGAGTCCTCTTTTATTTACAGCATTTCCCTCACTTGGACAACAAAACATTTGCTCAAATTGCCCAGTTACAGGGAGCGATGGGGCCAACATCTTGTCACTCGGTGTGCTCAAGCTCAGAACCGCTGTCAGTCAAAACCCATACCGTGCTGTGAAGCGGAGACCTTGAGCTCTGACGTCATGTACACTCGGTTGGCAGTTTATTAGGTACGCCACCCCGTTCACGTGGCCATGGCTTGCTATTTTAAAGCAGGCAGACGGGCATCGAGGCACTCAGTTACTGTAGGATTAGAATGGGCAAAACGAGTGACCTAAGTGACTGTGAGCATGTTATTATCGTCGGTGACAATCAAATAACATCCAGTCAGCGGCAGTCCTGTGGGCCAAAAAAGGCTAGTTGATGAGGGGTCGAAGGAAAATGGCAAGAAACGTGCAAGCAGGCGGGCCACAAACAGTGGTGTGTAGAATGGCATCTCGGAACGCACAACTCGTCGATCCTTGTCATGGATGGGCTATTGCAGCCGGCGACCACACCGGGTTCCACTCCTATCAGCTAAAAACAAGAAGAAGCAGCTCCAGTGGGCACGCCATCACCAACACTGGGAAATTGAGGAGTGGAAAAACATTGCCTGTTCTGACGAATCCCGGTTCATCTTGCTGATGGCAGAGTCAAGGATTTGCCGTAAGCAGCATGAGTCCATGGCCCCATCCTGCCTGGTGTCAACGGTACAGGATGGTGGCGGTGCTGTAATGGTGGGCGGAATGTTTTCCTGGCACACGTTTGATCCCTTGATACCAGTTGAGCAACGTTTCCATGCTTGAATAATTCTGGCTGTTCTGGAGGCAAAGGGGTGTCTGACCTGGTCCTTCATGTACCTAATAAACTGGCCACTGAGTGTATAGCATGTTACTGTAAAGCCACTGCGTTACAATTTAGGCGCTTATCAGTGTCCAAATCTGCCAATTTCAACATGTATATGGGTACAAGTGTAATGAGCTACCTATTGGGTTTCCATCAAAGAATTAGGATACAGAATTATTTTGAAATAATAGCTGCCTGCTTTATATTTGTTGCGGTCATGTGGATATATGAACTAAAATCAAGTCATTCAGGTTGTCAAAGCGAAGTTATCATCCCCACAACAATGAGGCGTCTTGTTTTCTCAAATCCCTTCAAAGCCAACTCATCATTACACTAATCGCAACTATTTTCTCTTATGTTATGTTTCAGTCTCCAGTCGCCATACTAGAAGAGTGCCCTGAGGAAAGCTGGTAAGCCGCTCTTTGATAACTCTATATTATCCTGAAGTTGTTTTTGCGTTCCCTTGTCAGGCAACGCAGGCCAGCATTATCCTGTTGTTAACAACAGTTATCAAGGCTGTCTCCACTGACCTGGGACAAACATTTCCTGTTGAGGACATTTTTATTGCATTGCGTTTGAGGCTATAGCTACTGTTCTGTGGTGCCACTCCGTATCACACACATTTTACCTGAAAGGCCTTTCAGATAAGAATGTTGACTTTATACGTAGGGAGTGAGCACCGAGTCCGAGTCTGGCATAGCTACAGTAAATCAGTGTATCCATCTTTAGTCTGAATGAACAAGTAAGGCAAAGGTCCTCATTGCTGTTATCATTTGATTATGGCCTATTCGCACTTTGGGAGTTGAAGTAGAACAAACGCCAGTAGACACTTTCAGACGAGGACTTTCAGACGAGGGCTGATGAAAACAAGATATTCAACTTCAGAACGTGTTCTTGTGGTTGTGAGTAGTGCTCAGTGGTAAGCTATGAGTTTCTTCTTCCCCACAGGAGCTATCAGCCCAAAGAATCAGCCAATTATTCCCCTCAAGATCAATCTCTGCAGTCGGGAAGACCACTCAGATGGAAACCTCCCCCAGGTCTGTCCAGCCATACAAGCTATTCATCACAAAGTCCATATAACCCCAGGGGTCACAACATCACCCTCTCCAAAAACACTCACACATCAGAAGACATGGTCATCTCTGTTGAAAATGGTGGTGTCCTTGGGCTTGGATTGGACCCGAAAGCACCAACACATCTATCCCATCTAACATCTATCTGTCTGTATGGACTTATTTTCTTTCACGCACCTTCCCTCCTCTCCAGCCATCCCATTGGCTAAGGTAAACAGCTTCCAACATTCCCTGAGATGCTGACTCTTCCCTTTTTTTTTGCAAAACAGGAATGTCATTGCTTACATCAATTTCTCCACACATTCCTTGGGAAATGAATCGCATCATAGACTTGAGCGATGGTGAGAAACTGGAGGAGGATCTAGTGGTGTAATACACTGGAGTCCCACGGGACTGTAGGGCTTAGTCACTTGGTCCCTCCTCACTGAGCACACTCATCAAGGCGAATGGGCAAGTATCGTCTGAATCTTTCAAACACCTGACGGACACAGGTTCGTAAATCTGACGTTGCCACAGACAGGTGTCTGCTTGATCCCAAGGATTGCTTCCCCACCCCCCCTTTTTCTTTTCCGTCTTTACCTCTACAAGATCTGCTCGTAAGAACTTAATGTGAAGACGGCGATGACAAGATCCAACACGCAGCAAATATTCAGGGGAGAAGAAAAAAAAAAAGGTAGGAATGTTTTTGTGGGCAAAGACATTCTTCGGTTTTGGAGGGAAAATGTGTGTGCTTCAGTGCTGTACTACTGAGTTCTGTTATTTGCTATATTCCACTTTTCAAATGTTTTAATCATTTGGCCTTTTATAGTTTAAACCCCCCAAAAAAGACAAAACTATGTTTTTAGAAACATGAATGAACAAGTGACATTTTATGTTAACTGTAACACAACCCCTTTTGACCTGCTTTTTAGCTTTGTTTTTGTCACTAGTGTTTTTTGAACCCTCCGATGAATACATTAAGCTGATGGTGTTTTTTTTAATCCAATGAATGATAGATAATAAGTTGTTTGCTGTCAAACAATTAGTTGTTTGACAGCACACACAGGTATGTGACAACCAGTCATACACACCTTCAATTAGAACACACAGAACTATGGGTTAAGAGTTATTTTTATCCGTTAAGTTTTCTCCCACCATTTAAAGTCAATGGGGGGTTTTGTGTGGCATAAACAGTACAGGGCGGTTACTCTAGTAGGCCTGGTAATGTCACTTGGCTGTGGAAGGTGTTTACTCTTGTGGTTTGACCTATTCTGTTAAAACATGTAATTACATAAAGCATTCCGTATATTCAAACAGAAAGACAGATGCACAGACACCAGAACTTGAACACGGTAACCAAATACACTGAACAAAGATTTAAACGCAACATGTTAAGTGCTGGTCCCATGATTCATTAACTGAAAAAAATATCCCAGAAATGTTCCATACACACCAAAAGCTTATTTCTCTCAAATGTTGTGCACAAATTTGTTAACATCCCTGTTAGTGAGAATGTTATCCTTTGTCAAGATAACCCATCCACCTGACAGGTGTGGCATATCAGGAAGCTGATCAAACAGCATGATCATTCCACAGGTGCATCTTGTGCTGGGGACAATAAAAGGCCACTCTAAAATGTGCAGTTTTGTCACACAACACAATGCCACAGATGTCTCAAGTTTAGAGGGAGCGTGCAATTGGCATGCTGACTACAGGAATGTCCACCAGAACTGTTGTTCTGAGAATTGAATAAGCCGCCTCCAACGTCGTTTTAGAGAATTTGGCAGTAACTCATTCCGATTGGCTGGGCCTGGCTCCCCAGTGTGTGGGCCTATGTCATGTGGCTGCGCCCATGCCCAGTCATGTGAAATCCCTATATTAGGGCCTAAATAATGTATTTTAATTGACTGATTTCCTTATATGAACTGTAACTCAGTAAAATCTTAGAAATTGTTGCGTGTTGCGTTTATAGTCTTGTTCAGCAGGTACACTGGTCATAATTGGTGCAGCCACTGCATGTACTAGTCATTAGTTTTCATAGAGATCTAAGTAAGAAACTTGATTGACTGAGGAAGAATGAGATTGTTCCGTTTTCGTCTCGTTGGTTTAGTTCTTGAAGATAAACAGGGAGAAATTGACACCTTTTTACCTGAAGTGTTTTAGTGAAAAATGGAAGAGCAATAAACCTTTGTAAATATGATTTACTTTATGTAAATGTATACTGTAATAAACATTGTATTTTTTAGGCTTGACATTCTGTTGTCTATTTTGGGGTTTCTTGCTTTATCTTAATTTGAATATTTCAAATGTCAGAAGCTTTCTCAGGTTGTTTACAGAAAGGCGTATTATTCTTTAATGACTGACCAGCCTATATTCATTCATCATTTTCTCCTTGTATGGACACGCCTCTGAGATGTTTGATTTATTCTTCTGTCCTTACTGCCACTTGCGTTTTGTTACAGTCTTTCTTCTTTGCAAATGGAACTCTCCTACCTATGTCTCGCTAGCCAACCGCAGTCTCTGTCTCGAAACAGCCAATCACCTCTCTCTCTCTCTCTCGGGTTTTGGAATGACACAGAACATAAAGGCGGTCTTGCTGCAGTTGGTGTGTGTGTGTATGCAATGGTGCTCTCCTCTCCTGCCACACCAGTCCCCCCTCCCCCGTTTCTTCACAGATATGGCTCAGAAAAAAAGAAAGAAACGATGTAAAAACCTGCTTTAACAGAGAAAGAGTATCCCTGCAGTGGGCATGTTGTGAGCTCAGGGTGAGAAACCGACACCCTGAGCTCAGGGGTGGGCTAATTATAGCATCCATATCTTATCTGAACCATAATGGACTGGATTTGAAACCACACATTTACATTTGAACTGGATTTGATCCTCTTGCAGACGCATTCATATAAAATGAGCTAACCTGTCTAGAGTAATTGGGACGGGAATACGAATGCACGGTTGGATGAACAAACACTACAAGGTGCAGGATGCTCTTGGTGGTGACCAGTCTATCAAGTTCATTTGCCTTGAGTCAACAATGGCTTTTTTTAATTATTTACTTTTGGTCTGGTTGGGTGTTAAAACAATGGGACAACTGTATCACTGTACTTGAATCTAAACGAAAACTCAATAAAATGTAAGTGTCCAAAAATATCTCTGGATCCCTTTTTAAAGCTGCCTTTATGTCTTATAAGATTACACCACATCTATGAGCTCAAGC